>NW_027175140.1:617528-926292 GCF_028021215.1 Eschrichtius robustus | reverse complement strand
ATCAGCTCACACCAGTCAGAATGGCCATCAACAAAAACGCTGCAAACAAGAAATGCTGACGTGATTGTGGAGAAATGCGTACCCTCGATTCTAAGGGGGACGTGGTAAGAGCCACTAATGCAAGCACAATTGAGGTGCCTTGAAAAGGTAAACGTTGAGCTACCATACCAGTCAATCAATCATACCCACTGCTGGGCCTATCACCTGAGAAAATGAAAACCCAAAATCACAGGCTGGCAATCCTGCACTCCAGCAATATTTACCATAGGCAACACTTGGAAGCAACGAAAATGTCCATCAACAGAGGAATGCACCAAGAAGTGGTCCATGTACACAATGGAATATTAGCCATGGAAAACACTGAAGCACTGCTCTTTGAGGCACCATAGATGAGCCTGGAGATAATCACAAAACATGAAGTAGGTCGGAAAGCAAAAGAACTATAGCCTATATTATCACTTATGGCATTATCTAATAACTGACACAGATGAAAATATTTCCAAAGAGAAAGACACTCACAGGCTGAGAGAACAAACTATGCTCATCTAAAAGGAAAGGAGGGGGGAAATTGAGAAATGAAGGTTAGTGTTACTATACATATACAAATACATATTATATGCATGTATCAAAAAGACCGAACATATAGCAAGAGAGGTCGACGGAACACTGTAATATTTTACATGGGAAGAGGATCTGTACATTAATAGACATACATAATGTACAAATGAACCAGATTGTGTACACCTAGGACAAACTATATTCTAAACTTTACCCAGATTAAAAAAAAGTTTAAAAACCAAGAAGAAGGAATGAGACCTAAACTTATGGGGATTTCTCCTGGCAAATTCCATTCCAATTTACAACCTAGGACAATGACTTCCAGAAAGGCTCTGCTGCCCTAGCACCCAGAATGGGGAATGGAGAAATGCTACCTCCTTGTGGCCGTTTCCCACAACAGCAGCTTTGAACCCACTGCAAAAGGTCACTAAATTTTCACCAACTTGCAGTTCTGTAAATGACACCTGACCTCCAGAAACTTTCTGGGGTCAAAAATCGACCACAAAATTCAGAAGAGGGCAACCTTCGAAGAAGACAATTTCAAGAGCTATATTGTACTCACGGTTTTTTCTTTTAAGAGAAAAGAAAAAGACGTAGGAATATGATGGATTTTAAAAATTTTAATGACATGCATACCTATATTACAAAAACCTATCAGCTCACAGCAGTCAGAATGGCCATTAGGAAAAAATGCTGCAAAAAATAAACGGTGAAGGGAGAGTGGAGAAATGCGTACCCTCGGTTGTAAGGGGGGGCATGTAAAGAGCCACTAAAGAAAACACAATGTAGGTGCTTTGAAAAGGGAGACATTTGAGCTACCAGTCAATCAATCACAACCACTGCTGGGCCTATCACCTGAGAAAATGAGAATCAAAAAGTCACAGGCTGGCAAACCTGTACGCCAGCAAGATTTACCATAGCCAGCACTTGGAAGCAATGAAAATGTCCATCAACCGAGGAACGCACCAAGAAGAAGTGGTCCACGTACACAATGGAATATTACTCTAATAATAAATATAAATTAAATTTAAAAACAAACAAAAGCAAGGAGACATCAACATTTGTGGGTTTACCCGGGCACATTGCACTCTAATTTATAACCGAAGAACACCCCTGGCCGGTAGGTCTGTTTCCCTAGTACCAGCATGGGGAACGTAGAAAGGCTGCCGCTCTCTGGCTGTTACCTGCAAAAGCAGGTTTAAAGCCTGAGCTAATGGTCACTTCATATGAACAAGTACTGCAGGGCTGTAAATGAAACCTGCCCTCAAAATGTCTTGAGGGAGATAATGGCCAAAATATTTCCAATGGTGACACATACTTTAAGAAAACACTTTGAAGAAATAAGCTCTAATCACAGCTGGAAAAACAAAAAGGACATGTCTTAAAGCTCAATTTCAACGCATTATGAGACACATGCAAATTCAACCACAAAGAGGTATCAGCTCACACCACTCAGAATAACCATCAGCAAAAACTGCAAAGAATAAATGCTGAAGGTGCTGGGAAGAAATACATACCCTCCACTTTAAGTGGGACGTAACCTGGAAAGAGCCACTAAGGAGAACAGAATAGAGGTGCCTTTAAAGGTAAACATTGAGCTACCTATGATCCAGCAGACCTACTCCTGGACCTATAAACTAAGAAGACAGAATTGGAAGGACACAGGCATGCAAATCTGCATCGCATAGTATTACAGTAGCCAAGATATGGAAGTAACCAAAAAGTCCACCGACAGATGGGTGGACAGAGAAGAACTGCTACCTGTACAGATGGAATATGAGCTAGTGAAAAAATGAAACAGTGCCATTTGCAGCACCATAGAGGAGTCTAGAAGTAATCACGCAACTTGGAGTAAGTGAGAAAGCGAAAGACACATGTCCTATCATATCACATATAGGTGTTACCTAAAAGATGTTACAAACAAAGACATTTCCACAGAGAAACACTATCATAGATTCATTACAAAAACTTATGGTTCACCAAATGGAAAGGTGTGAGGATTGGATACCTCACCATATTGAGGTTAACAGAGAGATACAAACACATGTGGAATATATAATCACCAAAGACGTACGCAATACCAAGAGAAGACTACTCAACATTGTGTCATAACCTACATGGGAAAAGGATCCGAAGAAGACTAGATATATGCATATGTGTGAAAGTACCACATCTCGCACTCCTGGAACAAACAAAACATTGTAATCAAGTTGGCTGTGATAAAAAATAAAAATTAAGTTAAAAATACCAACAAGAAGTAATGAGACATAAATAAAAGGGCTTTTTCCTCGCACATTCCATTCTAATTTACAACCTAGAACACCACTTCCAGTAAGGCTCTGTTGCCCTAGTAACCAGATTTGGTAAAGGAGAAATGCTGCCGCCTTGTGGCCGATTCCCGCAAGAGCAGCTTTTAACCCACAGCTAATGGTCACTTACCATTCACAAAGACTCAGGGCTGTAAAGGACAACTGCCCTGAAAATTGTGCTGAGGTAGGGAATGGAGAAAAAGAATTCAAAACAGGCAAAATTTTCACGAAAATAGTATGAAGAGGTAAGTTTTACTCACTCTCTTTTTAAAGAAAGGAAAATGGATAAAAGCTCCACCTCAGGAAGTATTAGACTCATGCAATCTAATCTACAAAAAGTTTTCAACTCACACCAGTCGACTGACCATTGGCAAAAAGTCTACAAGCAATAAATGCTGAAGAGGTTTTAGAGAACTGTGTACCCTCTAGCTGCTGGTGAGATGTAAAAGGGTTAAACGCTAATAATGAGAACAGAAAGGAGCTGCGTTGAAAAGGAAAAATTGAGGTACCATTCAATCCAGCAGGCGCACCAATGGGCCTCTCACCGGAGAAGACCAGAATGAAGAAGACCCGGGCTGCAAAAGCTGCAGTGCAGCCTTATTCACAATAGACAAGACAGTGAAGCAACCAAAATGTCCATCAACAGATGAAAGGATAAAGAAGTGGTCCCTGTACACAATGAATACTAGCCATGGAAAACAATGAAACACTGCTCTTTGAGGCACCATAGATGATCTTGGAGATAATCACAGAACATGAGGTAAGTCGGAAAGCAAAAGTCCTATATCCTATGATATCACTTATAGGCGTTATCTAATAACTGACACAAATGAACATATTTCCACAGAGAAAGTCAATCACAGACTTATTAAAAAAAACTATGCTTATCTAAAAGGAAAGGTGGGGGGAATGGACAAATGAAGATTAGTGTTACCATATGTATAAAATACATATTATATACATATATCAAAAAGACCGACCGTAGAGCAAGGAAGGTTTACGGAACACTCTGTAATAATTTACACGGGAAGAGGATCTCTACATAAATAGGTGTATAGAATATGTAGATGAACCAGAGTGTGTACACCTTGGACAAGCAACATTCTAACCATTACCCCAATTGAAAACAATTAAAACAACGAACTAGGAGTAATGAGACATCAGCTTATGGGGGCTTTTCCTGGCACATTCCATTCAAATTTACAACCCATGCAAACGACTTCCAGAACGGCTCTGCTGCCCTAGTACCCAGATTTGGGAATGGAGAAATGCTGCATCCTTGTGGCCGTTTCCCACAACAGCAGCTTTCAACCCACTGCAAAAGGTCACTAAATATTCACCAATTGCAGTGCTGTAAATGACACCTGCCCTCCAAAAAATACTGAGGTCGGAAATCGACCAAAAACTTCTAGAGTGCAACCTTCCAAAAAGAAAATTTGAAGAGGTATATTATACTCCCACTTTTTTTCTTTTTTCTTTGAACAGAAAAGAAAAAGGCGTGGAAAAATGATGAATTGTAGGAATTTTTACAGACATGTAAACCCAAATTACAAAAACCTATCAGCTCACACCAGTCAGAATGGCCATCAACAAAAACGCTGCAAACAAGAAATGCTGACGTGATTGTGGAGAAATGCGTACCCTCGATTCTAAGGGGGACGTGGTAAGAGCCACTAATGCAAGCACAATTGAGGTGCCTTGAAAAGGTAAACGTTGAGCTACCATACCAGTCAATCAATCATACCCACTGCTGGGCCTATCACCTGAGAAAATGAAAACCCAAAATCACAGGCTGGCAATCCTGCACTCCAGCAATATTTACCATAGGCAACACTTGGAAGCAACGAAAATGTCCATCAACAGAGGAATGCACCAAGAAGTGGTCCATGTACACAATGGAATATTAGCCATGGAAAACACTGAAGCACTGCTCTTTGAGGCACCATAGATGAGCCTGGAGATAATCACAAAACATGAAGTAGGTCGGAAAGCAAAAGAACTATAGCCTATATTATCACTTATGGCATTATCTAATAACTGACACAGATGAAAATATTTCCAAAGAGAAAGACACTCACAGGCTGAGAGAACAAACTATGCTCATCTAAAAGGAAAGGAGGGGGGAAATTGAGAAATGAAGGTTAGTGTTACTATACATATACAAATACATATTATATGCATGTATCAAAAAGACCGAACATATAGCAAGAGAGGTCGACGGAACACTGTAATATTTTACATGGGAAGAGGATCTGTACATTAATAGACATACATAATGTACAAATGAACCAGATTGTGTACACCTAGGACAAACTATATTCTAAACTTTACCCAGATTAAAAAAAAGTTTAAAAACCAAGAAGAAGGAATGAGACCTAAACTTATGGGGATTTCTCCTGGCAAATTCCATTCCAATTTACAACCTAGGACAATGACTTCCAGAAAGGCTCTGCTGCCCTAGCACCCAGAATGGGGAATGGAGAAATGCTACCTCCTTGTGGCCGTTTCCCACAACAGCAGCTTTGAACCCACTGCAAAAGGTCACTAAATTTTCACCAACTTGCAGTTCTGTAAATGACACCTGACCTCCAGAAACTTTCTGGGGTCAAAAATCGACCACAAAATTCAGAAGAGGGCAACCTTCGAAGAAGACAATTTCAAGAGCTATATTGTACTCACGGTTTTTTCTTTTAAGAGAAAAGAAAAAGACGTAGGAATATGATGGATTTTAAAAATTTTAATGACATGCATACCTATATTACAAAAACCTATCAGCTCACAGCAGTCAGAATGGCCATTAGGAAAAAATGCTGCAAAAAATAAACGGTGAAGGGAGAGTGGAGAAATGCGTACCCTCGGTTGTAAGGGGGGGCATGTAAAGAGCCACTAAAGAAAACACAATGTAGGTGCTTTGAAAAGGGAGACATTTGAGCTACCAGTCAATCAATCACAACCACTGCTGGGCCTATCACCTGAGAAAATGAGAATCAAAAAGTCACAGGCTGGCAAACCTGTACGCCAGCAAGATTTACCATAGCCAGCACTTGGAAGCAATGAAAATGTCCATCAACCGAGGAACGCACCAAGAAGAAGTGGTCCACGTACACAATGGAATATTACTCTAATAATAAATATAAATTAAATTTAAAAACAAACAAAAGCAAGGAGACATCAACATTTGTGGGTTTACCCGGGCACATTGCACTCTAATTTATAACCGAAGAACACCCCTGGCCGGTAGGTCTGTTTCCCTAGTACCAGCATGGGGAACGTAGAAAGGCTGCCGCTCTCTGGCTGTTACCTGCAAAAGCAGGTTTAAAGCCTGAGCTAATGGTCACTTCATATGAACAAGTACTGCAGGGCTGTAAATGAAACCTGCCCTCAAAATGTCTTGAGGGAGATAATGGCCAAAATATTTCCAATGGTGACACATACTTTAAGAAAACACTTTGAAGAAATAAGCTCTAATCACAGCTGGAAAAACAAAAAGGACATGTCTTAAAGCTCAATTTCAACGCATTATGAGACACATGCAAATTCAACCACAAAGAGGTATCAGCTCACACCACTCAGAATAACCATCAGCAAAAACTGCAAAGAATAAATGCTGAAGGTGCTGGGAAGAAATACATACCCTCCACTTTAAGTGGGACGTAACCTGGAAAGAGCCACTAAGGAGAACAGAATAGAGGTGCCTTTAAAGGTAAACATTGAGCTACCATATGATCCAGCAGACCTATTCCTGGACCTATAAACTAAGAAGACAGAATTGGAAGGACACAGGCACGCAAATCTGCATCGCATAGTATTACAGTAGCCAAGATATGGAAGTAACCAAAAAGTCCACCGACAGATGGGTGGACAGAGAAGAACTGCTACCTGTACAGATGGAATATGAGCTAGTGAAAAAATGAAACAGTGCCATTTGCAGCACCATAGAGGAGTCTAGAAGTAATCACGCAACTTGGAGTAAGTGAGAAAGCGAAAGACACATGTCCTATCATATCACATATAGGTGTTACCTAAAAGATGTTACAAACAAAGACATTTCCACAGAGAAACACTATCATAGATTCATTACAAAAACTTATGGTTCACCAAATGGAAAGGTGTGAGGATTGGATACCTCACCATATTGAGGTTAACAGAGAGATACAAACACATGTGGAATATATAATCACCAAAGACGTACGCAATACCAAGAGAAGACTACTCAACATTGTGTCATAACCTACATGGGAAAAGGATCCGAAGAAGACTAGATATATGCATATGTGTGAAAGTACCACATCTCGCACTCCTGGAACAAACAAAACATTGTAATCAAGTTGGCTGTGATAAAAAATAAAAATTAAGTTAAAAATACCAACAAGAAGTAATGAGACATAAATAAAAGGGCTTTTTCCTCGCACATTCCATTCTAATTTACAACCTAGAACACCACTTCCAGTAAGGCTCTGTTGCCCTAGTAACCAGATTTGGTAAAGGAGAAATGCTGCCGCCTTGTGGCCGATTCCCGCAAGAGCAGCTTTTAACCCACAGCTAATGGTCACTTACCATTCACAAAGACTCAGGGCTGTAAAGGACAACTGCCCTGAAAATTGTGCTGAGGTAGGGAATGGAGAAAAAGAATTCAAAACAGGCAAAATTTTCACGAAAATAGTATGAAGAGGTAAGTTTTACTCACTCTCTTTTTAAAGAAAGGAAAATGGATAAAAGCTCCACCTCAGGAAGTATTAGACTCATGCAATCTAATCTACAAAAAGTTTTCAACTCACACCAGTCGACTGACCATTGGCAAAAAGTCTACAAGCAATAAATGCTGAAGAGGTTTTAGAGAACTGTGTACCCTCTAGCTGCTGGTGAGATGTAAAAGGGTTAAACGCTAATAATGAGAACAGAAAGGAGCTGCGTTGAAAAGGAAAAATTGAGGTACCATTCAATCCAGCAGGCGCACCAATGGGCCTCTCACCGGAGAAGACCAGAATGAAGAAGACCCGGGCTGCAAAAGCTGCAGTGCAGCCTTATTCACAATAGACAAGACAGTGAAGCAACCAAAATGTCCATCAACAGATGAAAGGATAAAGAAGTGGTCCCTGTACACAATGAATACTAGCCATGGAAAACAATGAAACACTGCTCTTTGAGGCACCATAGATGATCTTGGAGATAATCACAGAACATGAGGTAAGTCGGAAAGCAAAAGTCCTATATCCTATGATATCACTTATAGGCGTTATCTAATAACTGACACAAATGAACATATTTCCACAGAGAAAGTCAATCACAGACTTATTAAAAAAACTATGCTTATCTAAAAGGAAAGGTGGGGGGAATGGACAAATGAAGATTAGTGTTACCATATGTATAAAATACATATTATATACATATATCAAAAAGACCGACCGTAGAGCAAGGAAGGTTTACGGAACACTCTGTAATAATTTACACGGGAAGAGGATCTCTACATAAATAGGTGTATAGAATATGTAGATGAACCAGAGTGTGTACACCTTGGACAAGCAACATTCTAACCATTACCCCAATTGAAAACAATTAAAACAACGAACTAGGAGTAATGAGACATCAGCTTATGGGGGCTTTTCCTGGCACATTCCATTCAAATTTACAACCCATGCAAACGACTTCCAGAACGGCTCTGCTGCCCTAGTACCCAGATTTGGGAATGGAGAAATGCTGCATCCTTGTGGCCGTTTCCCACAACAGCAGCTTTCAACCCACTGCAAAAGGTCACTAAATATTCACCAATTGCAGTGCTGTAAATGACACCTGCCCTCCAAAAAATACTGAGGTCGGAAATCGACCAAAAACTTCTAGAGTGCAACCTTCCAAAAAGAAAATTTGAAGAGGTATATTATACTCCCACTTTTTTTCTTTTTTCTTTGAACAGAAAAGAAAAAGGCGTGGAAAAATGATGAATTGTAGGAATTTTTACAGACATGTAAACCCAAATTACAAAAACCTATCAGCTCACACCAGTCAGAATGGCCATCAACAAAAACGCTGCAAACAAGAAATGCTGACGTGATTGTGGAGAAATGCGTACCCTCGATTCTAAGGGGGACGTGGTAAGAGCCACTAATGCAAGCACAATTGAGGTGCCTTGAAAAGGTAAACGTTGAGCTACCATACCAGTCAATCAATCATACCCACTGCTGGGCCTATCACCTGAGAAAATGAAAACCCAAAATCACAGGCTGGCAATCCTGCACTCCAGCAATATTTACCATAGGCAACACTTGGAAGCAACGAAAATGTCCATCAACAGAGGAATGCACCAAGAAGTGGTCCATGTACACAATGGAATATTAGCCATGGAAAACACTGAAGCACTGCTCTTTGAGGCACCATAGATGAGCCTGGAGATAATCACAAAACATGAAGTAGGTCGGAAAGCAAAAGAACTATAGCCTATATTATCACTTATGGCATTATCTAATAACTGACACAGATGAAAATATTTCCAAAGAGAAAGACACTCACAGGCTGAGAGAACAAACTATGCTCATCTAAAAGGAAAGGAGGGGGGAAATTGAGAAATGAAGGTTAGTGTTACTATACATATACAAATACATATTATACGCATGTATCAAAAAGACCGAACATATAGCAAGAGAGGTCGACGGAACACTGTAATATTTTACATGGGAAGAGGATCTGTACATTAATAGACATACATAATGTACAAATGAACCAGATTGTGTACACCTAGGACAAACTATATTCTAAACTTTACCCAGATTAAAAAAAAGTTTAAAAACCAAGAAGAAGGAATGAGACCTAAACTTATGGGGATTTCTCCTGGCAAATTCCATTCCAATTTACAACCTAGGACAATGACTTCCAGAAAGGCTCTGCTGCCCTAGCACCCAGAATGGGGAATGGAGAAATGCTACCTCCTTGTGGCCGTTTCCCACAACAGCAGCTTTGAACCCACTGCAAAAGGTCACTAAATTTTCACCAACTTGCAGTTCTGTAAATGACACCTGACCTCCAGAAACTTTCTGGGGTCAAAAATCGACCACAAAATTCAGAAGAGGGCAACCTTCGAAGAAGACAATTTCAAGAGCTATATTGTACTCACGGTTTTTTCTTTTAAGAGAAAAGAAAAAGACGTAGGAATATGATGGATTTTAAAAATTTTAATGACATGCATACCTATATTACAAAAACCTATCAGCTCACAGCAGTCAGAATGGCCATTAGGAAAAAATGCTGCAAAAAATAAACGGTGAAGGGAGAGTGGAGAAATGCGTACCCTCGGTTGTAAGGGGGGGCATGTAAAGAGCCACTAAAGAAAACACAATGTAGGTGCTTTGAAAAGGGAGACATTTGAGCTACCAGTCAATCAATCACAACCACTGCTGGGCCTATCACCTGAGAAAATGAGAATCAAAAAGTCACAGGCTGGCAAACCTGTACGCCAGCAAGATTTACCATAGCCAGCACTTGGAAGCAATGAAAATGTCCATCAACCGAGGAACGCACCAAGAAGAAGTGGTCCACGTACACAATGGAATATTACTCTAATAATAAATATAAATTAAATTTAAAAACAAACAAAAGCAAGGAGACATCAACATTTGTGGGTTTACCCGGGCACATTGCACTCTAATTTATAACCGAAGAACACCCCTGGCCGGTAGGTCTGTTTCCCTAGTACCAGCATGGGGAACGTAGAAAGGCTGCCGCTCTCTGGCTGTTACCTGCAAAAGCAGGTTTAAAGCCTGAGCTAATGGTCACTTCATATGAACAAGTACTGCAGGGCTGTAAATGAAACCTGCCCTCAAAATGTCTTGAGGGAGATAATGGCCAAAATATTTCCAATGGTGACACATACTTTAAGAAAACACTTTGAAGAAATAAGCTCTAATCACAGCTGGAAAAACAAAAAGGACATGTCTTAAAGCTCAATTTCAACGCATTATGAGACACATGCAAATTCAACCACAAAGAGGTATCAGCTCACACCACTCAGAATAACCATCAGCAAAAACTGCAAAGAATAAATGCTGAAGGTGCTGGGAAGAAATACATACCCTCCACTTTAAGTGGGACGTAACCTGGAAAGAGCCACTAAGGAGAACAGAATAGAGGTGCCTTTAAAGGTAAACATTGAGCTACCATATGATCCAGCAGACCTACTCCTGGACCTATAAACTAAGAAGACAGAATTGGAAGGACACAGGCACGCAAATCTGCATCGCATAGTATTACAGTAGCCAAGATATGGAAGTAACCAAAAAGTCCACCGACAGATGGGTGGACAGAGAAGAACTGCTACCTGTACAGATGGAATATGAGCTAGTGAAAAAATGAAACAGTGCCATTTGCAGCACCATAGAGGAGTCTAGAAGTAATCACGCAACTTGGAGTAAGTGAGAAAGCGAAAGACACATGTCCTATCATATCACATATAGGTGTTACCTAAAAGATGTTACAAACAAAGACATTTCCACAGAGAAACACTATCATAGATTCATTACAAAAACTTATGGTTCACCAAATGGAAAGGTGTGAGGATTGGATACCTCACCATATTG
Source organism: Eschrichtius robustus (assembly GCF_028021215.1). Taxonomy (NCBI): domain Eukaryota; kingdom Metazoa; phylum Chordata; class Mammalia; order Artiodactyla; family Eschrichtiidae; genus Eschrichtius; species Eschrichtius robustus. The sequence continues at coordinate 914,861 of NW_027175140.1, read as the reverse complement.
AGGTTAACAGAGAGATACAAACACATGTGGAATATATAATCACCAAAGACGTACGCAATACCAAGAGAAGACTACTCAACATTGTGTCATAACCTACATGGGAAAAGGATCCGAAGAAGACTAGATATATGCATATGTGTGAAAGTACCACATCTCGCACTCCTGGAACAAACAAAACATTGTAATCAAGTTGGCTGTGATAAAAAATAAAAATTAAGTTAAAAATACCAACAAGAAGTAATGAGACATAAATAAAAGGGCTTTTTCCTCGCACATTCCATTCTAATTTACAACCTAGAACACCACTTCCAGTAAGGCTCTGTTGCCCTAGTAACCAGATTTGGTAAAGGAGAAATGCTGCCGCCTTGTGGCCGATTCCCGCAAGAGCAGCTTTTAACCCACAGCTAATGGTCACTTACCATTCACAAAGACTCAGGGCTGTAAAGGACAACTGCCCTGAAAATTGTGCTGAGGTAGGGAATGGAGAAAAAGAATTCAAAACAGGCAAAATTTTCACGAAAATAGTATGAAGAGGTAAGTTTTACTCACTCTCTTTTTAAAGAAAGGAAAATGGATAAAAGCTCCACCTCAGGAAGTATTAGACTCATGCAATCTAATCTACAAAAAGTTTTCAACTCACACCAGTCGACTGACCATTGGCAAAAAGTCTACAAGCAATAAATGCTGAAGAGGTTTTAGAGAACTGTGTACCCTCTAGCTGCTGGTGAGATGTAAAAGGGTTAAACGCTAATAATGAGAACAGAAAGGAGCTGCGTTGAAAAGGAAAAATTGAGGTACCATTCAATCCAGCAGGCGCACCAATGGGCCTCTCACCGGAGAAGACCAGAATGAAGAAGACCCGGGCTGCAAAAGCTGCAGTGCAGCCTTATTCACAATAGACAAGACAGTGAAGCAACCAAAATGTCCATCAACAGATGAAAGGATAAAGAAGTGGTCCCTGTACACAATGAATACTAGCCATGGAAAACAATGAAACACTGCTCTTTGAGGCACCATAGATGATCTTGGAGATAATCACAGAACATGAGGTAAGTCGGAAAGCAAAAGTCCTATATCCTATGATATCACTTATAGGCGTTATCTAATAACTGACACAAATGAACATATTTCCACAGAGAAAGTCAATCACAGACTTATTAAAAAAAACTATGCTTATCTAAAAGGAAAGGTGGGGGGAATGGACAAATGAAGATTAGTGTTACCATATGTATAAAATACATATTATATACATATATCAAAAAGACCGACCGTAGAGCAAGGAAGGTTTACGGAACACTCTGTAATAATTTACACGGGAAGAGGATCTCTACATAAATAGGTGTATAGAATATGTAGATGAACCAGAGTGTGTACACCTTGGACAAGCAACATTCTAACCATTACCCCAATTGAAAACAATTAAAACAACGAACTAGGAGTAATGAGACATCAGCTTATGGGGGCTTTTCCTGGCACATTCCATTCAAATTTACAACCCATGCAAACGACTTCCAGAACGGCTCTGCTGCCCTAGTACCCAGATTTGGGAATGGAGAAATGCTGCATCCTTGTGGCCGTTTCCCACAACAGCAGCTTTCAACCCACTGCAAAAGGTCACTAAATATTCACCAATTGCAGTGCTGTAAATGACACCTGCCCTCCAAAAAATACTGAGGTCGGAAATCGACCAAAAACTTCTAGAGTGCAACCTTCCAAAAAGAAAATTTGAAGAGGTATATTATACTCCCACTTTTTTTCTTTTTTCTTTGAACAGAAAAGAAAAAGGCGTGGAAAAATGATGAATTGTAGGAATTTTTACAGACATGTAAACCCAAATTACAAAAACCTATCAGCTCACACCAGTCAGAATGGCCATCAACAAAAACGCTGCAAACAAGAAATGCTGACGTGATTGTGGAGAAATGCGTACCCTCGATTCTAAGGGGGACGTGGTAAGAGCCACTAATGCAAGCACAATTGAGGTGCCTTGAAAAGGTAAACGTTGAGCTACCATACCAGTCAATCAATCATACCCACTGCTGGGCCTATCACCTGAGAAAATGAAAACCCAAAATCACAGGCTGGCAATCCTGCACTCCAGCAATATTTACCATAGGCAACACTTGGAAGCAACGAAAATGTCCATCAACAGAGGAATGCACCAAGAAGTGGTCCATGTACACAATGGAATATTAGCCATGGAAAACACTGAAGCACTGCTCTTTGAGGCACCATAGATGAGCCTGGAGATAATCACAAAACATGAAGTAGGTCGGAAAGCAAAAGAACTATAGCCTATATTATCACTTATGGCATTATCTAATAACTGACACAGATGAAAATATTTCCAAAGAGAAAGACACTCACAGGCTGAGAGAACAAACTATGCTCATCTAAAAGGAAAGGAGGGGGGAAATTGAGAAATGAAGGTTAGTGTTACTATACATATACAAATACATATTATATGCATGTATCAAAAAGACCGAACATATAGCAAGAGAGGTCGACGGAACACTGTAATATTTTACATGGGAAGAGGATCTGTACATTAATAGACATACATAATGTACAAATGAACCAGATTGTGTACACCTAGGACAAACTATATTCTAAACTTTACCCAGATTAAAAAAAAGTTTAAAAACCAAGAAGAAGGAATGAGACCTAAACTTATGGGGATTTCTCCTGGCAAATTCCATTCCAATTTACAACCTAGGACAATGACTTCCAGAAAGGCTCTGCTGCCCTAGCACCCAGAATGGGGAATGGAGAAATGCTACCTCCTTGTGGCCGTTTCCCACAACAGCAGCTTTGAACCCACTGCAAAAGGTCACTAAATTTTCACCAACTTGCAGTTCTGTAAATGACACCTGACCTCCAGAAACTTTCTGGGGTCAAAAATCGACCACAAAATTCAGAAGAGGGCAACCTTCGAAGAAGACAATTTCAAGAGCTATATTGTACTCACGGTTTTTTCTTTTAAGAGAAAAGAAAAAGACGTAGGAATATGATGGATTTTAAAAATTTTAATGACATGCATACCTATATTACAAAAACCTATCAGCTCACAGCAGTCAGAATGGCCATTAGGAAAAAATGCTGCAAAAAATAAACGGTGAAGGGAGAGTGGAGAAATGCGTACCCTCGGTTGTAAGGGGGGGCATGTAAAGAGCCACTAAAGAAAACACAATGTAGGCGCTTTGAAAAGGGAGACATTTGAGCTACCAGTCAATCAATCACAACCACTGCTGGGCCTATCACCTGAGAAAATGAGAATCAAAAAGTCACAGGCTGGCAAACCTGTACGCCAGCAAGATTTACCATAGCCAGCACTTGGAAGCAATGAAAATGTCCATCAACCGAGGAACGCACCAAGAAGAAGTGGTCCACGTACACAATGGAATATTACTCTAATAATAAATATAAATTAAATTTAAAAACAAACAAAAGTAAGGAGACATCAACATTTGTGGGTTTACCCGGGCACATTGCACTCTAATTTATAACCGAAGAACACCCCTGGCCGGTAGGTCTGTTTCCCTAGTACCAGCATGGGGAACGTAGAAAGGCTGCCGCTCTCTGGCTGTTACCTGCAAAAGCAGGTTTAAAGCCTGAGCTAATGGTCACTTCATATGAACAAGTACTGCAGGGCTGTAAATGAAACCTGCCCTCAAAATGTCTTGAGGGAGATAATGGCCAAAATATTTCCAATGGTGACACATACTTTAAGAAAACACTTTGAAGAAATAAGCTCTAATCACAGCTGGAAAAACAAAAAGGACATGTCTTAAAGCTCAATTTCAACGCATTATGAGACACATGCAAATTCAACCACAAAGAGGTATCAGCTCACACCACTCAGAATAACCATCAGCAAAAACTGCAAAGAATAAATGCTGAAGGTGCTGGGAAGAAATACATACCCTCCACTTTAAGTGGGACGTAACCTGGAAAGAGCCACTAAGGAGAACAGAATAGAGGTGCCTTTAAAGGTAAACATTGAGCTACCTATGATCCAGCAGACCTACTCCTGGACCTATAAACTAAGAAGACAGAATTGGAAGGACACAGGCACGCAAATCTGCATCGCATAGTATTACAGTAGCCAAGATATGGAAGTAACCAAAAAGTCCACCGACAGATGGGTGGACAGAGAAGAACTGCTACCTGTACAGATGGAATATGAGCTAGTGAAAAAATGAAACAGTGCCATTTGCAGCACCATAGAGGAGTCTAGAAGTAATCACGCAACTTGGAGTAAGTGAGAAAGCGAAAGACACATGTCCTATCATATCACATATAGGTGTTACCTAAAAGATGTTACAAACAAAGACATTTCCACAGAGAAACACTATCATAGATTCATTACAAAAACTTATGGTTCACCAAATGGAAAGGTGTGAGGATTGGATACCTCACCATATTGAGGTTAACAGAGAGATACAAACACATGTGGAATATATAATCACCAAAGACGTACGCAATACCAAGAGAAGACTACTCAACATTGTGTCATAACCTACATGGGAAAAGGATCCGAAGAAGACTAGATATATGCATATGTGTGAAAGTACCACATCTCGCACTCCTGGAACAAACAAAACATTGTAATCAAGTTGGCTGTGATAAAAAATAAAAATTAAGTTAAAAATACCAACAAGAAGTAATGAGACATAAATTAAAGGGCTTTTTCCTCGCACATTCCATTCTAATTTACAACCTAGAACACCACTTCCAGTAAGGCTCTGTTGCCCTAGTAACCAGATTTGGTAAAGGAGAAATGCTGCCGCCTTGTGGCCGATTCCCGCAAGAGCAGCTTTTAACCCAAAGCTAATGGTCACTTACCATTCACAAAGACTCAGGGCTGTAAAGGACAACTGCCCTGAAAATTGTGCTGAGGTAGGGAATGGAGAAAAAGAATTCAAAGCAGGCAAAATTTTCACGAAGATAGTATGAAGAGGTAAGTTTTACTCACTCTCTTTTTAAAGAAAGGAAAATGGATAAAAGCTCCACCTCAGGAAGTATTAGACTCATGCAATCTAATCTACAAAAAGTTTTCAACTCACACCAGTCGACTGACCATTGGCAAAAAGTCTACAAGCAATAAATGCTGAAGAGGTTTTAGAGAACTGTGTACCCTCTAGCTGCTGGTGAGATGTAAAAGGGTTAAACGCTAATAATGAGAACAGAAAGGAGCTGCGTTGAAAAGGAAAAATTGAGGTACCATTCAATCCAGCAGGCGCACCAATGGGCCTCTCACCGGAGAAGACCAGAATGAAGAAGACCCGGGCTGCAAAAGCTGCACTGCAGCCTTATTCACAATAGACAAGACAGTGAAGCAACCAAAATGTCCATCAACAGATGAAAGGATAAAGAAGTGGTCCCTGTACACAATGAATACTAGCCATGGAAAACAATGAAACACTGCTCTTTGAGGCACCATAGATGATCTTGGAGATAATCACAGAACATGAGGTAAGTCGGAAAGCAAAAGTCCTATATCCTATGATATCACTTATTGGCGTTATCTAATAACTGACACAAATGAACATATTTCCACAGAGAAAGTCAATCACAGACTTATTAAAAAAAAAAAAACTATGCTTATCTAAAAGGAAAGGTGGGGGGAATGGATAAATGAAGATTAGCGATACCATATGTATACAAATACATATTATATACATATATCAAAAAGACCGACCGTAGAGCAAGGAAGGTTTACGGAACACTCTGTAATAATTTACACGGGAAGAGGATCTCTACATAAATAGGTGTATAGAATATGTAGATGAACCAGAGTGTGTACACCTTGGACAAGCAACATTCTAACCATTACCCCAATTGAAAACAATTAAAACAACGAACTAGGAGTAATGAGACATCAGCTTATGGGGGCTTTTCCTGGCACATTCCATTCAAATTTACAACCCAGGCAAACGACTTCCAGAACGGCTCTGCCGCCCTAGTACCCAGATTTGGGAATGGAGAAATGCTGCATCCTTGTGGCCGTTTCCCACAACAGCAGCTTTCAACCCACTGCAAAAGGTCACTAAATATTCACCAATTGCAGTGCTGTAAATGACACCTGCCCTCCAAAAAATACTGAGGTCGGAAATCGACCAAAAACTTCTAGAGTGCAACCTTCCAAAAAGAAAATTTGAAGAGGTATATTATACTCCCACTTTTTTTCTTTTTTCTTTGAACAGAAAAGAAAAAGGCGTGGAAAAATGATGAATTGTAGGAATTTTTACAGACATGTAAACCCAAATTACAAAAACCTATCAGCTCACACCAGTCAGAATGGCCATCAACAAAAACGCTGCAAACAAGAAATGCTGACGTGATTGTGGAGAAATGCGTACCCTCGATTCTAAGGGGGACGTGGTAAGAGCCACTAATGCAAGCACAATTGAGGTGCCTTGAAAAGGTAAACGTTGAGCTACCATACCAGTCAATCAATCATACCCACTGCTGGGCCTATCACCTGAGAAAATGAAAACCCAAAATCACAGGCTGGCAATCCTGCACTCCAGCAATATTTACCATAGGCAACACTTGGAAGCAACGAAAATGTCCATCAACAGAGGAATGCACCAAGAAGTGGTCCATGTACACAATGGAATATTAGCCATGGAAAACACTGAAGCACTGCTCTTTGAGGCACCATAGATGAGCCTGGAGATAATCACAAAACATGAAGTAGGTCGGAAAGCAAAAGAACTATAGCCTATATTATCACTTATGGCATTATCTAATAACTGACACAGATGAAAATATTTCCAAAGAGAAAGACACTCACAGGCTGAGAGAACAAACTATGCTCATCTAAAAGGAAAGGAGGGGGGAAATTGAGAAATGAAGGTTAGTGTTACTATACATATACAAATACATATTATATGCATGTATCAAAAAGACCGAACATATAGCAAGAGAGGTCGACGGAACACTGTAATATTTTACATGGGAAGAGGATCTGTACATTAATAGACATACATAATGTACAAATGAACCAGATTGTGTACACCTAGGACAAACTATATTCTAAACTTTACCCAGATTAAAAAAAAGTTTAAAAACCAAGAAGAAGGAATGAGACCTAAACTTATGGGGATTTCTCCTGGCAAATTCCATTCCAATTTACAACCTAGGACAATGACTTCCAGAAAGGCTCTGCTGCCCTAGCACCCAGAATGGGGAATGGAGAAATGCTACCTCCTTGTGGCCGTTTCCCACAACAGCAGCTTTGAACCCACTGCAAAAGGTCACTAAATTTTCACCAACTTGCAGTTCTGTAAATGACACCTGACCTCCAGAAACTTTCTGGGGTCAAAAATCGACCACAAAATTCAGAAGAGGGCAACCTTCGAAGAAGACAATTTCAAGAGCTATATTGTACTCACGGTTTTTTCTTTTAAGAGAAAAGAAAAAGACGTAGGAATATGATGGATTTTAAAAATTTTAATGACATGCATACCTATATTACAAAAACCTATCAGCTCACAGCAGTCAGAATGGCCATTAGGAAAAAATGCTGCAAAAAATAAACGGTGAAGGGAGAGTGGAGAAATGCGTACCCTCGGTTGTAAGGGGGGGCATGTAAAGAGCCACTAAAGAAAACACAATGTAGGTGCTTTGAAAAGGGAGACATTTGAGCTACCAGTCAATCAATCACAACCACTGCTGGGCCTATCACCTGAGAAAATGAGAATCAAAAAGTCACAGGCTGGCAAACCTGTACGCCAGCAAGATTTACCATAGCCAGCACTTGGAAGCAATGAAAATGTCCATCAACCGAGGAACGCACCAAGAAGAAGTGGTCCACGTACACAATGGAATATTACTCTAATAATAAATATAAATTAAATTTAAAAACAAACAAAAGCAAGGAGACATCAACATTTGTGGGTTTACCCGGGCACATTGCACTCTAATTTATAACCGAAGAACACCCCTGGCCGGTAGGTCTGTTTCCCTAGTACCAGCATGGGGAACGTAGAAAGGCTGCCGCTCTCTGGCTGTTACCTGCAAAAGCAGGTTTAAAGCCTGAGCTAATGGTCACTTCATATGAACAAGTACTGCAGGGCTGTAAATGAAACCTGCCCTCAAAATGTCTTGAGGGAGATAATGGCCAAAATATTTCCAATGGTGACACATACTTTAAGAAAACACTTTGAAGAAATAAGCTCTAATCACAGCTGGAAAAACAAAAAGGACATGTCTTAAAGCTCAATTTCAACGCATTATGAGACACATGCAAATTCAACCACAAAGAGGTATCAGCTCACACCACTCAGAATAACCATCAGCAAAAACTGCAAAGAATAAATGCTGAAGGTGCTGGGAAGAAATACATACCCTCCACTTTAAGTGGGACGTAACCTGGAAAGAGCCACTAAGGAGAACAGAATAGAGGTGCCTTTAAAGGTAAACATTGAGCTACCTATGATCCAGCAGACCTACTCCTGGACCTATAAACTAAGAAGACAGAATTGGAAGGACACAGGCACGCAAATCTGCATCGCATAGTATTACAGTAGCCAAGATATGGAAGTAACCAAAAAGTCCACCGACAGATGGGTGGACAGAGAAGAACTGCTACCTGTACAGATGGAATATGAGCTAGTGAAAAAATGAAACAGTGCCATTTGCAGCACCATAGAGGAGTCTAGAAGTAATCACGCAACTTGGAGTAAGTGAGAAAGCGAAAGACACATGTCCTATCATATCACATATAGGTGTTACCTAAAAGATGTTACAAACAAAGACATTTCCACAGAGAAACACTATCATAGATTCATTACAAAAACTTATGGTTCACCAAATGGAAAGGTGTGAGGATTGGATACCTCACCATATTGAGGTTAACAGAGAGATACAAACACATGTGGAATATATAATCACCAAAGACGTACGCAATACCAAGAGAAGACTACTCAACATTGTGTCATAACCTACATGGGAAAAGGATCCGAAGAAGACTAGATATATGCATATGTGTGAAAGTACCACATCTCGCACTCCTGGAACAAACAAAACATTGTAATCAAGTTGGCTGTGATAAAAAATAAAAATTAAGTTAAAAATACCAACAAGAAGTAATGAGACATAAATTAAAGGGCTTTTTCCTCGCACATTCCATTCTAATTTACAACCTAGAACACCACTTCCAGTAAGGCTCTGTTGCCCTAGTAACCAGATTTGGTAAAGGAGAAATGCTGCCGCCTTGTGGCCGATTCCCGCAAGAGCAGCTTTTAACCCAAAGCTAATGGTCACTTACCATTCACAAAGACTCAGGGCTGTAAAGGACAACTGCCCTGAAAATTGTGCTGAGGTAGGGAATGGAGAAAAAGAATTCAAAGCAGGCAAAATTTTCACGAAGATAGTATGAAGAGGTAAGTTTTACTCACTCTCTTTTTAAAGAAAGGAAAATGGATAAAAGCTCCACCTCAGGAAGTATTAGACTCATGCAATCTAATCTACAAAAAGTTTTCAACTCACACCAGTCGACTGACCATTGGCAAAAAGTCTACAAGCAATAAATGCTGAAGAGGTTTTAGAGAACTGTGTACCCTCTAGCTGCTGGTGAGATGTAAAAGGGTTAAACGCTAATAATGAGAACAGAAAGGAGCTGCGTTGAAAAGGAAAAATTGAGGTACCATTCAATCCAGCAGGCGCACCAATGGGCCTCTCACCGGAGAAGACCAGAATGAAGAAGACCCGGGCTGCAAAAGCTGCAGTGCAGCCTTATTCACAATAGACAAGACAGTGAAGCAACCAAAATGTCCATCAACAGATGAAAGGATAAAGAAGTGGTCCCTGTACACAATGAATACTAGCCATGGAAAACAATGAAACACTGCTCTTTGAGGCACCATAGATGATCTTGGAGATAATCACAGAACATGAGGTAAGTCGGAAAGCAAAAGTCCTATATCCTATGATATCACTTATAGGCGTTATCTAATAACTGACACAAATGAACATATTTCCACAGAGAAAGTCAATCACAGACTTATAAAAAAAAAAAAAAAAACTATGCTTATCTAAAAGGAAAGGTGGGGGGAATGGATAAATGAAGATTAGCGATACCATATGTATACAAATACATATTATATACATATATCAAAAAGACCGACCGTAGAGCAAGGAAGGTTTACGGAACACTCTGTAATAATTTACACGGGAAGAGGATCTCTACATAAATAGGTGTATAGAATATGTAGATGAACCAGAGTGTGTACACCTTGGACAAGCAACATTCTAACCATTACCCCAATTGAAAACAATTAAAACAACGAACTAGGAGTAATGAGACATCAGCTTATGGGGTCTTTTCCTGGCACATTCCATTCAAATTTACAACCCATGCAAACGACTTCCAGAACGGCTCTGCCGCCCTAGTACCCAGATTTGGGAATGGAGAAATGCTGCATCCTTGTGGCCGTTTCCCACAACAGCAGCTTTCAACCCACTGCAAAAGGTCACTAAATATTCACCAATTGCAGTGCTGTAAATGACACCTGCCCTCCAAAAAATACTGAGGTCGGAAATCGACCAAAAACTTCTAGAGTGCAACCTTCCAAAAAGAAAATTTGAAGAGGTATATTATACTCCCACTTTTTTTCTTTTTTCTTTGAACAGAAAAGAAAAAGGCGTGGAAAAATGATGAATTGTAGGAATTTTTACAGACATGTAAACCCAAATTACAAAAACCTATCAGCTCACACCAGTCAGAATGGCCATCAACAAAAACGCTGCAAACAAGAAATGCTGACGTGATTGTGGAGAAATGCGTACCCTCGATTCTAAGGGGGACGTGGTAAGAGCCACTAATGCAAGCACAATTGAGGTGCCTTGAAAAGGTAAACGTTGAGCTACCATACCAGTCAATCAATCATACCCACTGCTGGGCCTATCACCTGAGAAAATGAAAACCCAAAATCACAGGCTGGCAATCCTGCACTCCAGCAATATTTACCATAGGCAACACTTGGAAGCAACGAAAATGTCCATCAACAGAGGAATGCACCAAGAAGTGGTCCATGTACACAATGGAATATTAGCCATGGAAAACACTGAAGCACTGCTCTTTGAGGCACCATAGATGAGCCTGGAGATAATCACAAAACATGAAGTAGGTCGGAAAGCAAAAGAACTATAGCCTATATTATCACTTATGGCATTATCTAATAACTGACACAGATGAAAATATTTCCAAAGAGAAAGACACTCACAGGCTGAGAGAACAAACTATGCTCATCTAAAAGGAAAGGAGGGGGGAAATTGAGAAATGAAGGTTAGTGTTCCTATACATATACAAATACATATTATATGCATGTATCAAAAAGACCGAACATATAGCAAGAGAGGTCGACGGAACACTGTAATATTTTACATGGGAAGAGGATCTGTACATTAATAGACATACATAATGTACAAATGAACCAGATTGTGTACACCTAGGACAAACTATATTCTAAACTTTACCCAGATTTAAAAAAAGTTTAAAAACCAAGAAGAAGGAATGAGACCTAAACTTATGGGGATTTCTCCTGGCAAATTCCATTCCAATTTACAACCTAGGACAATGACTTCCAGAAAGGCTCTGCTGCCCTAGCACCCAGAATGGGGAATGGAGAAATGCTACCTCCTTGTGGCCGTTTCCCACAACAGCAGCTTTGAACCCACTGCAAAAGGTCACTAAATTTTCACCAACTTGCAGTTCTGTAAATGACACCTGACCTCCAGAAACTTTCTGGGGTCAAAAATCGACCACAAAATTCAGAAGAGGGCAACCTTCGAAGAAGACAATTTCAAGAGCTATATTGTACTCACGGTTTTTTCTTTTAAGAGAAAAGAAAAAGACGTAGGAATATGATGGATTTTAAAAATTTTAATGACATGCATACCTATATTACAAAAACCTATCAGCTCACAGCAGTCAGAATGGCCATTAGGAAAAAATGCTGCAAAAAATAAACGGTGAAGGGAGAGTGGAGAAATGCGTACCCTCGGTTGTAAGGGGGGGCATGTAAAGAGCCACTAAAGAAAACACAATGTAGGTGCTTTGAAAAGGGAGACATTTGAGCTACCAGTCAATCAATCACAACCACTGCTGGGCCTATCACCTGAGAAAATGAGAATCAAAAAGTCACAGGCTGGCAAACCTGTACGCCAGCAAGATTTACCATAGCCAGCACTTGGAAGCAATGAAAATGTCCATCAACCGAGGAACGCACCAAGAAGAAGTGGTCCACGTACACAATGGAATATTACTCTAATAATAAATATAAATTAAATTTAAAAACAAACAAAAGCAAGGAGACATCAACATTTGTGGGTTTACCCGGGCACATTGCACTCTAATTTATAACCGAAGAACACCCCTGGCCGGTAGGTCTGTTTCCCTAGTACCAGCATGGGGAACGTAGAAAGGCTGCCGCTCTCTGGCTGTTACCTGCAAAAGCAGGTTTAAAGCCTGAGCTAATGGTCACTTCATATGAACAAGTACTGCAGGGCTGTAAATGAAACCTGCCCTCAAAATGTCTTGAGGGAGATAATGGCCAAAATATTTCCAATGGTGACACATACTTTAAGAAAACACTTTGAAGAAATAAGCTCTAATCACAGCTGGAAAAACAAAAAGGACATGTCTTAAAGCTCAATTTCAACGCATTATGAGACACATGCAAATTCAACCACAAAGAGGTATCAGCTCACACCACTCAGAATAACCATCAGCAAAAACTGCAAAGAATAAATGCTGAAGGTGCTGGGAAGAAATACATACCCTCCACTTTAAGTGGGACGTAACCTGGAAAGAGCCACTAAGGAGAACAGAATAGAGGTGCCTTTAAAGGTAAACATTGAGCTACCATATGATCCAGCAGACCTACTCCTGGACCTATAAACTAAGAAGACAGAATTGGAAGGACACAGGCACGCAAATCTGCATCGCATAGTATTACAGTAGCCAAGATATGGAAGTAACCAAAAAGTCCACCGACAGATGGGTGGACAGAGAAGAACTGCTACCTGTACAGATGGAATATGAGCTAGTGAAAAAATGAAACAGTGCCATTTGCAGCACCATAGAGGAGTCTAGAAGTAATCACGCAACTTGGAGTAAGTGAGAAAGCGAAAGACACATGTCCTATCATATCACATATAGGTGTTACCTAAAAGATGTTACAAACAAAGACATTTCCACAGAGAAACACTATCATAGATTCATTACAAAAACTTATGGTTCACCAAATGGAAAGGTGTGAGGATTGGATACCTCACCATATTGAGGTTAAAAGAGAGATACAAACACATGTGGAATATATAATCACCAAAGACGTACGCAATACCAAGAGAAGACTACTCAACATTGTGTCATAACCTACATGGGAAAAGGATCCGAAGAAGACTAGATATATGCATATGTGTGAAAGTACCACATCTCGCACTCCTGGAACAAACAAAACATTGTAATCAAGTTGGCTGTGATAAAAAATAAAAATTAAGTTAAAAATACCAACAAGAAGTAATGAGACATAAATAAAAGGGCTTTTTCCTCGCACATTCCATTCTAATTTACAACCTAGAACACCACTTCCAGTAAGGCTCTGTTGCCCTAGTAACCAGATTTGGTAAAGGAGAAATGCTGCCGCCTTGTGGCCGATTCCCGCAAGAGCAGCTTTTAACCCACAGCTAATGGTCACTTACCATTCACAAAGACTCAGGGCTGTAAAGGACAACTGCCCTGAAAATTGTGCTGAGGTAGGGAATGGAGAAAAAGAATTCAAAACAGGCAAAATTTTCACGAAAATAGTATGAAGAGGTAAGTTTTACTCACTCTCTTTTTAAAGAAAGGAAAATGGATAAAAGCTCCACCTCAGGAAGTATTAGACTCATGCAATCTAATCTACAAAAAGTTTTCAACTCACACCAGTCGACTGACCATTGGCAAAAAGTCTACAAGCAATAAATGCTGAAGAGGTTTTAGAGAACTGTGTACCCTCTAGCTGCTGGTGAGATGTAAAAGGGTTAAACGCTAATAATGAGAACAGAAAGGAGCTGCGTTGAAAAGGAAAAATTGAGGTACCATTCAATCCAGCAGGCGCACCAATGGGCCTCTCACCGGAGAAGACCAGAATGAAGAAGACCCGGGCTGCAAAAGCTGCAGTGCAGCCTTATTCACAATAGACAAGACAGTGAAGCAACCAAAATGTCCATCAACAGATGAAAGGATAAAGAAGTGGTCCCTGTACACAATGAATACTAGCCATGGAAAACAATGAAACACTGCTCTTTGAGGCACCATAGATGATCTTGGAGATAATCACAGAACATGAGGTAAGTCGGAAAGCAAAAGTCCTATATCCTATGATATCACTTATAGGCGTTATCTAATAACTGACACAAATGAACATATTTCCACAGAGAAAGTCAATCACAGACTTATTAAAAAAAACTATGCTTATCTAAAAGGAAAGGTGGGGGGAATGGACAAATGAAGATTAGTGTTACCATATGTATAAAATACATATTATATACATATATCAAAAAGACCGACCGTAGAGCAAGGAAGGTTTACGGAACACTCTGTAATAATTTACACGGGAAGAGGATCTCTACATAAATAGGTGTATAGAATATGTAGATGAACCAGAGTGTGTACACCTTGGACAAGCAACATTCTAACCATTACCCCAATTGAAAACAATTAAAACAACGAACTAGGAGTAATGAGACATCAGCTTATGGGGGCTTTTCCTGGCACATTCCATTCAAATTTACAACCCATGCAAACGACTTCCAGAACGGCTCTGCTGCCCTAGTACCCAGATTTGGGAATGGAGAAATGCTGCATCCTTGTGGCCGTTTCCCACAACAGCAGCTTTCAACCCACTGCAAAAGGTCACTAAATATTCACCAATTGCAGTGCTGTAAATGACACCTGCCCTCCAAAAAATACTGAGGTCGGAAATCGACCAAAAACTTCTAGAGTGCAACCTTCCAAAAAGAAAATTTGAAGAGGTATATTATACTCCCACTTTTTTTCTTTTTTCTTTGAACAGAAAAGAAAAAGGCGTGGAAAAATGATGAATTGTAGGAATTTTTACAGACATGTAAACCCAAATTACAAAAACCTATCAGCTCACACCAGTCAGAATGGCCATCAACAAAAACGCTGCAAACAAGAAATGCTGACGTGATTGTGGAGAAATGCGTACCCTCGATTCTAAGGGGGACGTGGTAAGAGCCACTAATGCAAGCACAATTGAGGTGCCTTGAAAAGGTAAACGTTGAGCTACCATACCAGTCAATCAATCATACCCACTGCTGGGCCTATCACCTGAGAAAATGAAAACCCAAAATCACAGGCTGGCAATCCTGCACTCCAGCAATATTTACCATAGGCAACACTTGGAAGCAACGAAAATGTCCATCAACAGAGGAATGCACCAAGAAGTGGTCCATGTACACAATGGAATATTAGCCATGGAAAACACTGAAGCACTGCTCTTTGAGGCACCATAGATGAGCCTGGAGATAATCACAAAACATGAAGTAGGTCGGAAAGCAAAAGAACTATAGCCTATATTATCACTTATGGCATTATCTAATAACTGACACAGATGAAAATATTTCCAAAGAGAAAGACACTCACAGGCTGAGAGAACAAACTATGCTCATCTAAAAGGAAAGGAGGGGGGAAATTGAGAAATGAAGGTTAGTGTTACTATACATATACAAATACATATTATATGCATGTATCAAAAAGACCGAACATATAGCAAGAGAGGTCGACGGAACACTGTAATATTTTACATGGGAAGAGGATCTGTACATTAATAGACATACATAATGTACAAATGAACCAGATTGTGTACACCTAGGACAAACTATATTCTAAACTTTACCCAGATTAAAAAAAAGTTTAAAAACCAAGAAGAAGGAATGAGACCTAAACTTATGGGGATTTCTCCTGGCAAATTCCATTCCAATTTACAACCTAGGACAATGACTTCCAGAAAGGCTCTGCTGCCCTAGCACCCAGAATGGGGAATGGAGAAATGCTACCTCCTTGTGGCCGTTTCCCACAACAGCAGCTTTGAACCCACTGCAAAAGGTCACTAAATTTTCACCAACTTGCAGTTCTGTAAATGACACCTGACCTCCAGAAACTTTCTGGGGTCAAAAATCGACCACAAAATTCAGAAGAGGGCAACCTTCGAAGAAGACAATTTCAAGAGCTATATTGTACTCACGGTTTTTTCTTTTAAGAGAAAAGAAAAAGACGTAGGAATATGATGGATTTTAAAAATTTTAATGACATGCATACCTATATTACAAAAACCTATCAGCTCACAGCAGTCAGAATGGCCATTAGGAAAAAATGCTGCAAAAAATAAACGGTGAAGGGAGAGTGGAGAAATGCGTACCCTCGGTTGTAAGGGGGGGCATGTAAAGAGCCACTAAAGAAAACACAATGTAGGTGCTTTGAAAAGGGAGACATTTGAGCTACCAGTCAATCAATCACAACCACTGCTGGGCCTATCACCTGAGAAAATGAGAATCAAAAAGTCACAGGCTGGCAAACCTGTACGCCAGCAAGATTTACCATAGCCAGCACTTGGAAGCAATGAAAATGTCCATCAACCGAGGAACGCACCAAGAAGAAGTGGTCCACGTACACAATGGAATATTACTCTAATAATAAATATAAATTAAATTTAAAAACAAACAAAAGCAAGGAGACATCAACATTTGTGGGTTTACCCGGGCACATTGCACTCTAATTTATAACCGAAGAACACCCCTGGCCGGTAGGTCTGTTTCCCTAGTACCAGCATGGGGAACGTAGAAAGGCTGCCACTCTCTGGCTGTTACCTGCAAAAGCAGGTTTAAAGCCTGAGCTAATGGTCACTTCATATGAACAAGTACTGCAGGGCTGTAAATGAAACCTGCCCTCAAAATGTCTTGAGGGAGATAATGGCCAAAATATTTCCAATGGTGACACATACTTTAAGAAAACACTTTGAAGAAATAAGCTCTAATCACAGCTGGAAAAACAAAAAGGACATGTCTTAAAGCTCAATTTCAACGCATTATGAGACACATGCAAATTCAACCACAAAGAGGTATCAGCTCACACCACTCAGAATAACCATCAGCAAAAACTGCAAAGAATAAATGCTGAAGGTGCTGGGAAGAAATACATACCCTCCACTTTAAGTGGGACGTAACCTGGAAAGAGCCACTAAGGAGAACAGAATAGAGGTGCCTTTAAAGGTAAACATTGAGCTACCTATGATCCAGCAGACCTACTCCTGGACCTATAAACTAAGAAGACAGAATTGGAAGGACACAGGCACGCAAATCTGCATCGCATAGTATTACAGTAGCCAAGATATGGAAGTAACCAAAAAGTCCACCGACAGATGGGTGGACAGAGAAGAACTGCTACCTGTACAGATGGAATATGAGCTAGTGAAAAAATGAAACAGTGCCATTTGCAGCACCATAGAGGAGTCTAGAAGTAATCACGCAACTTGGAGTAAGTGAGAAAGCGAAAGACACATGTCCTATCATATCACATATAGGTGTTACCTAAAAGATGTTACAAACAAAGACATTTCCACAGAGAAACACTATCATAGATTCATTACAAAAACTTATGGTTCACCAAATGGAAAGGTGTGAGGATTGGATACCTCACCATATTGAGGTTAACAGAGAGATACAAACACATGTGGAATATATAATCACCAAAGACGTACGCAATACCAAGAGAAGACTACTCAACATTGTGTCATAACCTACATGGGAAAAGGATCCGAAGAAGACTAGATATATGCATATGTGTGAAAGTACCACATCTCGCACTCCTGGAACAAACAAAACATTGTAATCAAGTTGGCTGTGATAAAAAATAAAAATTAAGTTAAAAATACCAACAAGAAGTAATGAGACATAAATTAAAGGGCTTTTTCCTCGCACATTCCATTCTAATTTACAACCTAGAACACCACTTCCAGTAAGGCTCTGTTGCCCTAGTAACCAGATTTGGTAAAGGAGAAATGCTGCCGCCTTGTGGCCGATTCCCGCAAGAGCAGCTTTTAACCCAAAGCTAATGGTCACTTACCATTCACAAAGACTCAGGGCTGTAAAGGACAACTGCCCTGAAAATTGTGCTGAGGTAGGGAATGGAGAAAAAGAATTCAAAGCAGGCAAAATTTTCACGAAGATAGTATGAAGAGGTAAGTTTTACTCACTCTCTTTTTAAAGAAAGGAAAATGGATAAAAGCTCCACCTCAGGAAGTATTAGACTCATGCAATCTAATCTACAAAAAGTTTTCAACTCACACCAGTCGACTGACCATTGGCAAAAAGTCTACAAGCAATAAATGCTGAAGAGGTTTTAGAGAACTGTGTACCCTCTAGCTGCTGGTGAGATGTAAAAGGGTTAAACACTAATAATGAGAACAGAAAGGAGCTGCGTTGAAAAGGAAAAATTGAGGTACCATTCAATCCAGCAGGCGCACCAATGGGCCTCTCACCGGAGAAGACCAGAATGAAGAAGACCCGGGCTGCAAAAGCTGCAGTGCAGCCTTATTCACAATAGACAAGACAGTGAAGCAACCAAAATGTCCATCAACAGATGAAAGGATAAAGAAGTGGTCCCTGTACACAATGAATACTAGCCATGGAAAACAATGAAACACTGCTCTTTGAGGCACCATAGATGATCTTGGAGATAATCACAGAACATGAGGTAAGTCGGAAAGCAAAAGTCCTATATCCTATGATATCACTTATAGGCGTTATCTAATAACTGACACAAATGAACATATTTCCACAGAGAAAGTCAATCACAGACTTATTAAAAAAAAAAAAACTATGCTTATCTAAAAGGAAAGGTGGGGGGAATGGATAAATGAAGATTAGCGATACCATATGTATACAAATACATATTATATACATATATCAAAAAGACCGACCGTAGAGCAAGGAAGGTTTACGGAACACTCTGTAATAATTTACACGGGAAGAGGATCTCTACATAAATAGGTGTATAGAATATGTAGATGAACCAGAGTGTGTACACCTTGGACAAGCAACATTCTAACCATTACCCCAATTGAAAACAATTAAAACAACGAACTAGGAGTAATGAGACATCAGCTTATGGGGGCTTTTCCTGGCACATTCCATTCAAATTTACAACCCATGCAAACGACTTCCAGAACGGCTCTGCCGCCCTAGTACCCAGATTTGGGAATGGAGAAATGCTGCATCCTTGTGGCCGTTTCCCACAACAGCAGCTTTCAACCCACTGCAAAAGGTCACTAAATATTCACCAATTGCAGTGCTGTAAATGACACCTGCCCTCCAAAAAATACTGAGGTCGGAAATCGACCAAAAACTTCTAGAGTGCAACCTTCCAAAAAGAAAATTTGAAGAGGTATATTATACTCCCACTTTTTTTCTTTTTTCTTTGAACAGAAAAGAAAAAGGCGTGGAAAAATGATGAATTGTAGGAATTTTTACAGACATGTAAACCCAAATTACAAAAACCTATCAGCTCACACCAGTCAGAATGGCCATCAACAAAAACGCTGCAAACAAGAAATGCTGACGTGATTGTGGAGAAATGCGTACCCTCGATTCTAAGGGGGACGTGGTAAGAGCCACTAATGCAAGCACAATTGAGGTGCCTTGAAAAGGTAAACGTTGAGCTACCATACCAGTCAATCAATCATACCCACTGCTGGGCCTATCACCTGAGAAAATGAAAACCCAAAATCACAGGCTGGCAATCCTGCACTCCAGCAATATTTACCATAGGCAACACTTGGAAGCAACGAAAATGTCCATCAACAGAGGAATGCACCAAGAAGTGGTCCATGTACACAATGGAATATTAGCCATGGAAAACACTGAAGCACTGCTCTTTGAGGCACCATAGATGAGCCTGGAGATAATCACAAAACATGAAGTAGGTCGGAAAGCAAAAGAACTATAGCCTATATTATCACTTATGGCATTATCTAATAACTGACACAGATGAAAATATTTCCAAAGAGAAAGACACTCACAGGCTGAGAGAACAAACTATGCTCATCTAAAAGGAAAGGAGGGGGGAAATTGAGAAATGAAGGTTAGTGTTACTATACATATACAAATACATATTATATGCATGTATCAAAAAGACCGAACATATAGCAAGAGAGGTCGACGGAACACTGTAATATTTTACATGGGAAGAGGATCTGTACATTAATAGACATACATAATGTACAAATGAACCAGATTGTGTACACCTAGGACAAACTATATTCTAAACTTTACCCAGATTAAAAAAAAGTTTAAAAACCAAGAAGAAGGAATGAGACCTAAACTTATGGGGATTTCTCCTGGCAAATTCCATTCCAATTTACAACCTAGGACAATGACTTCCAGAAAGGCTCTGCTGCCCTAGCACCCAGAATGGGGAATGGAGAAATGCTACCTCCTTGTGGCCGTTTCCCACAACAGCAGCTTTGAACCCACTGCAAAAGGTCACTAAATTTTCACCAACTTGCAGTTCTGTAAATGACACCTGACCTCCAGAAACTTTCTGGGGTCAAAAATCGACCACAAAATTCAGAAGAGGGCAACCTTCGAAGAAGACAATTTCAAGAGCTATATTGTACTCACGGTTTTTTCTTTTAAGAGAAAAGAAAAAGACGTAGGAATATGATGGATTTTAAAAATTTTAATGACATGCATACCTATATTACAAAAACCTATCAGCTCACAGCAGTCAGAATGGCCATTAGGAAAAAATGCTGCAAAAAATAAACGGTGAAGGGAGAGTGGAGAAATGCGTACCCTCGGTTGTAAGGGGGGGCATGTAAAGAGCCACTAAAGAAAACACAATGTAGGTGCTTTGAAAAGGGAGACATTTGAGCTACCAGTCAATCAATCACAACCACTGCTGGGCCTATCACCTGAGAAAATGAGAATCAAAAAGTCACAGGCTGGCAAACCTGTACGCCAGCAAGATTTACCATAGCCAGCACTTGGAAGCAATGAAAATGTCCATCAACCGAGGAACGCACCAAGAAGAAGTGGTCCACGTACACAATGGAATATTACTCTAATAATAAATATAAATTAAATTTAAAAACAAACAAAAGCAAGGAGACATCAACATTTGTGGGTTTACCCGGGCACATTGCACTCTAATTTATAACCGAAGAACACCCCTGGCCGGTAGGTCTGTTTCCCTAGTACCAGCATGGGGAACGTAGAAAGGCTGCCGCTCTCTGGCTGTTACCTGCAAAAGCAGGTTTAAAGCCTGAGCTAATGGTCACTTCATATGAACAAGTACTGCAGGGCTGTAAATGAAACCTGCCCTCAAAATGTCTTGAGGGAGATAATGGCCAAAATATTTCCAATGGTGACACATACTTTAAGAAAACACTTTGAAGAAATAAGCTCTAATCACAGCTGGAAAAACAAAAAGGACATGTCTTAAAGCTCAATTTCAACGCATTATGAGACACATGCAAATTCAACCACAAAGAGGTATCAGCTCACACCACTCAGAATAACCATCAGCAAAAACTGCAAAGAATAAATGCTGAAGGTGCTGGGAAGAAATACATACCCTCCACTTTAAGTGGGACGTAACCTGGAAAGAGCCACTAAGGAGAACAGAATAGAGGTGCCTTTAAAGGTAAACATTGAGCTACCTATGATCCAGCAGACCTACTCCTGGACCTATAAACTAAGAAGACAGAATTGGAAGGACACAGGCACGCAAATCTGCATCGCATAGTATTACAGTAGCCAAGATATGGAAGTAACCAAAAAGTCCACCGACAGATGGGTGGACAGAGAAGAACTGCTACCTGTACAGATGGAATATGAGCTAGTGAAAAAATGAAACAGTGCCATTTGCAGCACCATAGAGGAGTCTAGAAGTAATCACGCAACTTGGAGTAAGTGAGAAAGCGAAAGACACATGTCCTATCATATCACATATAGGTGTTACCTAAAAGATGTTACAAACAAAGACATTTCCACAGAGAAACACTATCATAGATTCATTACAAAAACTTATGGTTCACCAAATGGAAAGGTGTGAGGATTGGATACCTCACCATATTGAGGTTAACAGAGAGATACAAACACATGTGGAATATATAATCACCAAAGACGTACGCAATACCAAGAGAAGACTACTCAACATTGTGTCATAACCTACATGGGAAAAGGATCCGAAGAAGACTAGATATATGCATATGTGTGAAAGTACCACATCTCGCACTCCTGGAACAAACAAAACATTGTAATCAAGTTGGCTGTGATAAAAAATAAAAATTAAGTTAAAAATACCAACAAGAAGTAATGAGACATAAATTAAAGGGCTTTTTCCTCGCACATTCCATTCTAATTTACAACCTAGAACACCACTTCCAGTAAGGCTCTGTTGCCCTAGTAACCAGATTTGGTAAAGGAGAAATGCTGCCGCCTTGTGGCCGATTCCCGCAAGAGCAGCTTTTAACCCAAAGCTAATGGTCACTTACCATTCACAAAGACTCAGGGCTGTAAAGGACAACTGCCCTGAAAATTGTGCTGAGGTAGGGAATGGAGAAAAAGAATTCAAAGCAGGCAAAATTTTCACGAAGATAGTATGAAGAGGTAAGTTTTACTCACTCTCTTTTTAAAGAAAGGAAAATGGATAAAAGCTCCACCTCAGGAAGTATTAGACTCATGCAATCTAATCTACAAAAAGTTTTCAACTCACACCAGTCGACTGACCATTGGCAAAAAGTCTACAAGCAATAAATGCTGAAGAGGTTTTAGAGAACTGTGTACCCTCTAGCTGCTGGTGAGATGTAAAAGGGTTAAACGCTAATAATGAGAACAGAAAGGAGCTGCGTTGAAAAGGAAAAATTGAGGTACCATTCAATCCAGCAGGCGCACCAATGGGCCTCTCACCGGAGAAGACCAGAATGAAGAAGACCCGGGCTGCAAAAGCTGCAGTGCAGCCTTATTCACAATAGACAAGACAGTGAAGCAACCAAAATGTCCATCAACAGATGAAAGGATAAAGAAGTGGTCCCTGTACACAATGAATACTAGCCATGGAAAACAATGAAACACTGCTCTTTGAGGCACCATAGATGATCTTGGAGATAATCACAGAACATGAGGTAAGTCGGAAAGCAAAAGTCCTATATCCTATGATATCACTTATAGGCGTTATCTAATAACTGACACAAATGAACATATTTCCACAGAGAAAGTCAATCACAGACTTATAAAAAAAAAAAAAAAACTATGCTTATCTAAAAGGAAAGGTGGGGGGAATGGATAAATGAAGATTAGCGATACCATATGTATACAAATACATATTATATACATATATCAAAAAGACCGACCGTAGAGCAAGGAAGGTTTATGGAACACTCTGTAATAATTTACACGGGAAGAGGATCTCTACATAAATAGGTGTATAGAATATGTAGATGAACCAGAGTGTGTACACCTTGGACAAGCAACATTCTAACCATTACCCCAATTGAAAACAATTAAAACAACGAACTAGGAGTAATGAGACATCAGCTTATGGGGGCTTTTCCTGGCACATTCCATTCAAATTTACAACCCATGCAAACGACTTCCAGAACGGCTCTGCCGCCCTAGTACCCAGATTTGGGAATGGAGAAATGCTGCATCCTTGTGGCCGTTTCCCACAACAGCAGCTTTCAACCCACTGCAAAAGGTCACTAAATATTCACCAATTGCAGTGCTGTAAATGACACCTGCCCTCCAAAAAATACTGAGGTCGGAAATCGACCAAAAACTTCTAGAGTGCAACCTTCCAAAAAGAAAATTTGAAGAGGTATATTATACTCCCACTTTTTTTCTTTTTTCTTTGAACAGAAAAGAAAAAGGCGTGGAAAAATGATGAATTGTAGGAATTTTTACAGACATGTAAACCCAAATTACAAAAACCTATCAGCTCACACCAGTCAGAATGGCCATCAACAAAAACGCTGCAAACAAGAAATGCTGACGTGATTGTGGAGAAATGCGTACCCTCGATTCTAAGGGGGACGTGGTAAGAGCCACTAATGCAAGCACAATTGAGGTGCCTTGAAAAGGTAAACGTTGAGCTACCATACCAGTCAATCAATCATACCCACTGCTGGGCCTATCACCTGAGAAAATGAAAACCCAAAATCACAGGCTGGCAATCCTGCACTCCAGCAATATTTACCATAGGCAACACTTGGAAGCAACGAAAATGTCCATCAACAGAGGAATGCACCAAGAAGTGGTCCATGTACACAATGGAATATTAGCCATGGAAAACACTGAAGCACTGCTCTTTGAGGCACCATAGATGAGCCTGGAGATAATCACAAAACATGAAGTAGGTCGGAAAGCAAAAGAACTATAGCCTATATTATCACTTATGGCATTATCTAATAACTGACACAGATGAAAATATTTCCAAAGAGAAAGACACTCACAGGCTGAGAGAACAAACTATGCTCATCTAAAAGGAAAGGAGGGGGGAAATTGAGAAATGAAGGTTAGTGTTCCTATACATATACAAATACATATTATATGCATGTATCAAAAAGACCGAACATATAGCAAGAGAGGTCGACGGAACACTGTAATATTTTACATGGGAAGAGGATCTGTACATTAATAGACATACATAATGTACAAATGAACCAGATTGTGTACACCTAGGACAAACTATATTCTAAACTTTACCCAGATTAAAAAAAAGTTTAAAAACCAAGAAGAAGGAATGAGACCTAAACTTATGGGGATTTCTCCTGGCAAATTCCATTCCAATTTACAACCTAGGACAATGACTTCCAGAAAGGCTCTGCTGCCCTAGCACCCAGAATGGGGAATGGAGAAATGCTACCTCCTTGTGGCCGTTTCCCACAACAGCAGCTTTGAACCCACTGCAAAAGGTCACTAAATTTTCACCAACTTGCAGTTCTGTAAATGACACCTGACCTCCAGAAACTTTCTGGGGTCAAAAATCGACCACAAAATTCAGAAGAGGGCAACCTTCGAAGAAGACAATTTCAAGAGCTATATTGTACTCACGGTTTTTTCTTTTAAGAGAAAAGAAAAAGACGTAGGAATATGATGGATTTTAAAAATTTTAATGACATGCATACCTATATTACAAAAACCTATCAGCTCACAGCAGTCAGAATGGCCATTAGGAAAAAAATGCTGCAAAAAATAAACGGTGAAGGGAGAGTGGAGAAATGCGTACCCTCGGTTGTAAGGGGGGGCATGTAAAGAGCCACTAAAGAAAACACAATGTAGGTGCTTTGAAAAGGGAGACATTTGAGCTACCAGTCAATCAATCACAACCACTGCTGGGCCTATCACCTGAGAAAATGAGAATCAAAAAGTCACAGGCTGGCAAACCTGTACGCCAGCAAGATTTACCATAGCCAGCACTTGGAAGCAATGAAAATGTCCATCAACCGAGGAACGCACCAAGAAGAAGTGGTCCACGTACACAATGGAATATTACTCTAATAATAAATATAAATTAAATTTAAAAACAAACAAAAGCAAGGAGACATCAACATTTGTGGGTTTACCCGGGCACATTGCACTCTAATTTATAACCGAAGAACACCCCTGGCCGGTAGGTCTGTTTCCCTAGTACCAGCATGGGGAACGTAGAAAGGCTGCCGCTCTCTGGCTGTTACCTGCAAAAGCAGGTTTAAAGCCTGAGCTAATGGTCACTTCATATGAACAAGTACTGCAGGGCTGTAAATGAAACCTGCCCTCAAAATGTCTTGAGGGAGATAATGGCCAAA
The DNA here is from genome assembly GCF_028021215.1 of Eschrichtius robustus. Lineage (NCBI taxonomy): Eukaryota > Metazoa > Chordata > Mammalia > Artiodactyla > Eschrichtiidae > Eschrichtius > Eschrichtius robustus. The sequence goes on along the minus strand of NW_027175140.1, from coordinate 888,999 downwards.
ATATTTCCAATGGTGACACATACTTTAAGAAAACACTTTGAAGAAATAAGCTCTAATCACAGCTGGAAAAACAAAAAGGACATGTCTTAAAGCTCAATTTCAACGCATTATGAGACACATGCAAATTCAACCACAAAGAGGTATCAGCTCACACCACTCAGAATAACCATCAGCAAAAACTGCAAAGAATAAATGCTGAAGGTGCTGGGAAGAAATACATACCCTCCACTTTAAGTGGGACGTAACCTGGAAAGAGCCACTAAGGAGAACAGAATAGAGGTGCCTTTAAAGGTAAACATTGAGCTACCTATGATCCAGCAGACCTACTCCTGGACCTATAAACTAAGAAGACAGAATTGGAAGGACACAGGCACGCAAATCTGCATCGCATAGTATTACAGTAGCCAAGATATGGAAGTAACCAAAAAGTCCACCGACAGATGGGTGGACAGAGAAGAACTGCTACCTGTACAGATGGAATATGAGCTAGTGAAAAAATGAAACAGTGCCATTTGCAGCACCATAGAGGAGTCTAGAAGTAATCACGCAACTTGGAGTAAGTGAGAAAGCGAAAGACACATGTCCTATCATATCACATATAGGTGTTACCTAAAAGATGTTACAAACAAAGACATTTCCACAGAGAAACACTATCATAGATTCATTACAAAAACTTATGGTTCACCAAATGGAAAGGTGTGAGGATTGGATACCTCACCATATTGAGGTTAACAGAGAGATACAAACACATGTGGAATATATAATCACCAAAGACGTACGCAATACCAAGAGAAGACTACTCAACATTGTGTCATAACCTACATGGGAAAAGGATCCGAAGAAGACTAGATATATGCATATGTGTGAAAGTACCACATCTCGCACTCCTGGAACAAACAAAACATTGTAATCAAGTTGGCTGTGATAAAAAATAAAAATTAAGTTAAAAATACCAACAAGAAGTAATGAGACATAAATAAAAGGGCTTTTTCCTCGCACATTCCATTCTAATTTACAACCTAGAACACCACTTCCAGTAAGGCTCTGTTGCCCTAGTAACCAGATTTGGTAAAGGAGAAATGCTGCCGCCTTGTGGCCGATTCCCGCAAGAGCAGCTTTTAACCCACAGCTAATGGTCACTTACCATTCACAAAGACTCAGGGCTGTAAAGGACAACTGCCCTGAAAATTGTGCTGAGGTAGGGAATGGAGAAAAAGAATTCAAAACAGGCAAAATTTTCACGAAAATAGTATGAAGAGGTAAGTTTTACTCACTCTCTTTTTAAAGAAAGGAAAATGGATAAAAGCTCCACCTCAGGAAGTATTAGACTCATGCAATCTAATCTACAAAAAGTTTTCAACTCACACCAGTCGACTGACCATTGGCAAAAAGTCTACAAGCAATAAATGCTGAAGAGGTTTTAGAGAACTGTGTACCCTCTAGCTGCTGGTGAGATGTAAAAGGGTTAAACGCTAATAATGAGAACAGAAAGGAGCTGCGTTGAAAAGGAAAAATTGAGGTACCATTCAATCCAGCAGGCGCACCAATGGGCCTCTCACCGGAGAAGACCAGAATGAAGAAGACCCGGGCTGCAAAAGCTGCAGTGCAGCCTTATTCACAATAGACAAGACAGTGAAGCAACCAAAATGTCCATCAACAGATGAAAGGATAAAGAAGTGGTCCCTGTACACAATGAATACTAGCCATGGAAAACAATGAAACACTGCTCTTTGAGGCACCATAGATGATCTTGGAGATAATCACAGAACATGAGGTAAGTCGGAAAGCAAAAGTCCTATATCCTATGATATCACTTATAGGCGTTATCTAATAACTGACACAAATGAACATATTTCCACAGAGAAAGTCAATCACAGACTTATTAAAAAAAACTATGCTTATCTAAAAGGAAAGGTGGGGGGAATGGACAAATGAAGATTAGTGTTACCATATGTATAAAATACATATTATATACATATATCAAAAAGACCGACCGTAGAGCAAGGAAGGTTTACGGAACACTCTGTAATAATTTACACGGGAAGAGGATCTCTACATAAATAGGTGTATAGAATATGTAGATGAACCAGAGTGTGTACACCTTGGACAAGCAACATTCTAACCATTACCCCAATTGAAAACAATTAAAACAACGAACTAGGAGTAATGAGACATCAGCTTATGGGGGCTTTTCCTGGCACATTCCATTCAAATTTACAACCCATGCAAACGACTTCCAGAACGGCTCTGCTGCCCTAGTACCCAGATTTGGGAATGGAGAAATGCTGCATCCTTGTGGCCGTTTCCCACAACAGCAGCTTTCAACCCACTGCAAAAGGTCACTAAATATTCACCAATTGCAGTGCTGTAAATGACACCTGCCCTCCAAAAAATACTGAGGTCGGAAATCGACCAAAAACTTCTAGAGTGCAACCTTCCAAAAAGAAAATTTGAAGAGGTATATTATACTCCCACTTTTTTTCTTTTTTCTTTGAACAGAAAAGAAAAAGGCGTGGAAAAATGATGAATTGTAGGAATTTTTACAGACATGTAAACCCAAATTACAAAAACCTATCAGCTCACACCAGTCAGAATGGCCATCAACAAAAACGCTGCAAACAAGAAATGCTGACGTGATTGTGGAGAAATGCGTACCCTCGATTCTAAGGGGGACGTGGTAAGAGCCACTAATGCAAGCACAATTGAGGTGCCTTGAAAAGGTAAACGTTGAGCTACCATACCAGTCAATCAATCATACCCACTGCTGGGCCTATCACCTGAGAAAATGAAAACCCAAAATCACAGGCTGGCAATCCTGCACTCCAGCAATATTTACCATAGGCAACACTTGGAAGCAACGAAAATGTCCATCAACAGAGGAATGCACCAAGAAGTGGTCCATGTACACAATGGAATATTAGCCATGGAAAACACTGAAGCACTGCTCTTTGAGGCACCATAGATGAGCCTGGAGATAATCACAAAACATGAAGTAGGTCGGAAAGCAAAAGAACTATAGCCTATATTATCACTTATGGCATTATCTAATAACTGACACAGATGAAAATATTTCCAAAGAGAAAGACACTCACAGGCTGAGAGAACAAACTATGCTCATCTAAAAGGAAAGGAGGGGGGAAATTGAGAAATGAAGGTTAGTGTTCCTATACATATACAAATACATATTATATGCATGTATCAAAAAGACCGAACATATAGCAAGAGAGGTCGACGGAACACTGTAATATTTTACATGGGAAGAGGATCTGTACATTAATAGACATACATAATGTACAAATGAACCAGATTGTGTACACCTAGGACAAACTATATTCTAAACTTTACCCAGATTAAAAAAAAGTTTAAAAACCAAGAAGAAGGAATGAGACCTAAACTTATGGGGATTTCTCCTGGCAAATTCCATTCCAATTTACAACCTAGGACAATGACTTCCAGAAAGGCTCTGCTGCCCTAGCACCCAGAATGGGGAATGGAGAAATGCTACCTCCTTGTGGCCGTTTCCCACAACAGCAGCTTTGAACCCACTGCAAAAGGTCACTAAATTTTCACCAACTTGCAGTTCTGTAAATGACACCTGACCTCCAGAAACTTTCTGGGGTCAAAAATCGACCACAAAATTCAGAAGAGGGCAACCTTCGAAGAAGACAATTTCAAGAGCTATATTGTACTCACGGTTTTTTCTTTTAAGAGAAAAGAAAAAGACGTAGGAATATGATGGATTTTAAAAATTTTAATGACATGCATACCTATATTACAAAAACCTATCAGCTCACAGCAGTCAGAATGGCCATTAGGAAAAAATGCTGCAAAAAATAAACGGTGAAGGGAGAGTGGAGAAATGCGTACCCTCGGTTGTAAGGGGGGGCATGTAAAGAGCCACTAAAGAAAACACAATGTAGGTGCTTTGAAAAGGGAGACATTTGAGCTACCAGTCAATCAATCACAACCACTGCTGGGCCTATCACCTGAGAAAATGAGAATCAAAAAGTCACAGGCTGGCAAACCTGTACGCCAGCAAGATTTACCATAGCCAGCACTTGGAAGCAATGAAAATGTCCATCAACCGAGGAACGCACCAAGAAGAAGTGGTCCACGTACACAATGGAATATTACTCTAATAATAAATATAAATTAAATTTAAAAACAAACAAAAGCAAGGAGACATCAACATTTGTGGGTTTACCCGGGCACATTGCACTCTAATTTATAACCGAAGAACACCCCTGGCCGGTAGGTCTGTTTCCCTAGTACCAGCATGGGGAACGTAGAAAGGCTGCCACTCTCTGGCTGTTACCTGCAAAAGCAGGTTTAAAGCCTGAGCTAATGGTCACTTCATATGAACAAGTACTGCAGGGCTGTAAATGAAACCTGCCCTCAAAATGTCTTGAGGGAGATAATGGCCAAAATATTTCCAATGGTGACACATACTTTAAGAAAACACTTTGAAGAAATAAGCTCTAATCACAGCTGGAAAAACAAAAAGGACATGTCTTAAAGCTCAATTTCAACGCATTATGAGACACATGCAAATTCAACCACAAAGAGGTATCAGCTCACACCACTCAGAATAACCATCAGCAAAAACTGCAAAGAATAAATGCTGAAGGTGCTGGGAAGAAATACATACCCTCCACTTTAAGTGGGACGTAACCTGGAAAGAGCCACTAAGGAGAACAGAATAGAGGTGCCTTTAAAGGTAAACATTGAGCTACCTATGATCCAGCAGACCTACTCCTGGACCTATAAACTAAGAAGACAGAATTGGAAGGACACAGGCACGCAAATCTGCATCGCATAGTATTACAGTAGCCAAGATATGGAAGTAACCAAAAAGTCCACCGACAGATGGGTGGACAGAGAAGAACTGCTACCTGTACAGATGGAATATGAGCTAGTGAAAAAATGAAACAGTGCCATTTGCAGCACCATAGAGGAGTCTAGAAGTAATCACGCAACTTGGAGTAAGTGAGAAAGCGAAAGACACATGTCCTATCATATCACATATAGGTGTTACCTAAAAGATGTTACAAACAAAGACATTTCCACAGAGAAACACTATCATAGATTCATTACAAAAACTTATGGTTCACCAAATGGAAAGGTGTGAGGATTGGATACCTCACCATATTGAGGTTAACAGAGAGATACAAACACATGTGGAATATATAATCACCAAAGACGTACGCAATACCAAGAGAAGACTACTCAACATTGTGTCATAACCTACATGGGAAAAGGATCCGAAGAAGACTAGATATATGCATATGTGTGAAAGTACCACATCTCGCACTCCTGGAACAAACAAAACATTGTAATCAAGTTGGCTGTGATAAAAAATAAAAATTAAGTTAAAAATACCAACAAGAAGTAATGAGACATAAATTAAAGGGCTTTTTCCTCGCACATTCCATTCTAATTTACAACCTAGAACACCACTTCCAGTAAGGCTCTGTTGCCCTAGTAACCAGATTTGGTAAAGGAGAAATGCTGCCGCCTTGTGGCCGATTCCCGCAAGAGCAGCTTTTAACCCAAAGCTAATGGTCACTTACCATTCACAAAGACTCAGGGCTGTAAAGGACAACTGCCCTGAAAATTGTGCTGAGGTAGAGAATGGAGAAAAAGAATTCAAAGCAGGCAAAATTTTCACGAAGATAGTATGAAGAGGTAAGTTTTACTCACTCTCTTTTTAAAGAAAGGAAAATGGATAAAAGCTCCACCTCAGGAAGTATTAGACTCATGCAATCTAATCTACAAAAAGTTTTCAACTCACACCAGTCGACTGACCATTGGCAAAAAGTCTACAAGCAATAAATGCTGAAGAGGTTTTAGAGAACTGTGTACCCTCTAGCTGCTGGTGAGATGTAAAAGGGTTAAACGCTAATAATGAGAACAGAAAGGAGCTGCGTTGAAAAGGAAAAATTGAGGTACCATTCAATCCAGCAGGCGCACCAATGGGCCTCTCACCGGAGAAGACCAGAATGAAGAAGACCCGGGCTGCAAAAGCTGCAGTGCAGCCTTATTCACAATAGACAAGACAGTGAAGCAACCAAAATGTCCATCAACAGATGAAAGGATAAAGAAGTGGTCCCTGTACACAATGAATACTAGCCATGGAAAACAATGAAACACTGCTCTTTGAGGCACCATAGATGATCTTGGAGATAATCACAGAACATGAGGTAAGTCGGAAAGCAAAAGTCCTATATCCTATGATATCACTTATAGGCGTTATCTAATAACTGACACAAATGAACATATTTCCACAGAGAAAGTCAATCACAGACTTATTAAAAAAAAAAAACTATGCTTATCTAAAAGGAAAGGTGGGGGGAATGGATAAATGAAGATTAGCGATACCATATGTATACAAATACATATTATATACATATATCAAAAAGACCGACCGTAGAGCAAGGAAGGTTTACGGAACACTCTGTAATAATTTACACGGGAAGAGGATCTCTACATAAATAGGTGTATAGAATATGTAGATGAACCAGAGTGTGTACACCTTGGACAAGCAACATTCTAACCATTACCCCAATTGAAAACAATTAAAACAACGAACTAGGAGTAATGAGACATCAGCTTATGGGGGCTTTTCCTGGCACATTCCATTCAAATTTACAACCCAGGCAAACGACTTCCAGAACGGCTCTGCCGCCCTAGTACCCAGATTTGGGAATGGAGAAATGCTGCATCCTTGTGGCCGTTTCCCACAACAGCAGCTTTCAACCCACTGCAAAAGGTCACTAAATATTCACCAATTGCAGTGCTGTAAATGACACCTGCCCTCCAAAAAATACTGAGGTCGGAAATCGACCAAAAACTTCTAGAGTGCAACCTTCCAAAAAGAAAATTTGAAGAGGTATATTATACTCCCACTTTTTTTCTTTTTTCTTTGAACAGAAAAGAAAAAGGCGTGGAAAAATGATGAATTGTAGGAATTTTTACAGACATGTAAACCCAAATTACAAAAACCTATCAGCTCACACCAGTCAGAATGGCCATCAACAAAAACGCTGCAAACAAGAAATGCTGACGTGATTGTGGAGAAATGCGTACCCTCGATTCTAAGGGGGACGTGGTAAGAGCCACTAATGCAAGCACAATTGAGGTGCCTTGAAAAGGTAAACGTTGAGCTACCATACCAGTCAATCAATCATACCCACTGCTGGGCCTATCACCTGAGAAAATGAAAACCCAAAATCACAGGCTGGCAATCCTGCACTCCAGCAATATTTACCATAGGCAACACTTGGAAGCAACGAAAATGTCCATCAACAGAGGAATGCACCAAGAAGTGGTCCATGTACACAATGGAATATTAGCCATGGAAAACACTGAAGCACTGCTCTTTGAGGCACCATAGATGAGCCTGGAGATAATCACAAAACATGAAGTAGGTCGGAAAGCAAAAGAACTATAGCCTATATTATCACTTATGGCATTATCTAATAACTGACACAGATGAAAATATTTCCAAAGAGAAAGACACTCACAGGCTGAGAGAACAAACTATGCTCATCTAAAAGGAAAGGAGGGGGGAAATTGAGAAATGAAGGTTAGTGTTACTATACATATACAAATACATATTATATGCATGTATCAAAAAGACCGAACATATAGCAAGAGAGGTCGACGGAACACTGTAATATTTTACATGGGAAGAGGATCTGTACATTAATAGACATACATAATGTACAAATGAACCAGATTGTGTACACCTAGGACAAACTATATTCTAAACTTTACCCAGATTAAAAAAAAGTTTAAAAACCAAGAAGAAGGAATGAGACCTAAACTTATGGGGATTTCTCCTGGCAAATTCCATTCCAATTTACAACCTAGGACAATGACTTCCAGAAAGGCTCTGCTGCCCTAGCACCCAGAATGGGGAATGGAGAAATGCTACCTCCTTGTGGCCGTTTCCCACAACAGCAGCTTTGAACCCACTGCAAAAGGTCACTAAATTTTCACCAACTTGCAGTTCTGTAAATGACACCTGACCTCCAGAAACTTTCTGGGGTCAAAAATCGACCACAAAATTCAGAAGAGGGCAACCTTCGAAGAAGACAATTTCAAGAGCTATATTGTACTCACGGTTTTTTCTTTTAAGAGAAAAGAAAAAGACGTAGGAATATGATGGATTTTAAAAATTTTAATGACATGCATACCTATATTACAAAAACCTATCAGCTCACAGCAGTCAGAATGGCCATTAGGAAAAAATGCTGCAAAAAATAAACGGTGAAGGGAGAGTGGAGAAATGCGTACCCTCGGTTGTAAGGGGGGGCATGTAAAGAGCCACTAAAGAAAACACAATGTAGGTGCTTTGAAAAGGGAGACATTTGAGCTACCAGTCAATCAATCACAACCACTGCTGGGCCTATCACCTGAGAAAATGAGAATCAAAAAGTCACAGGCTGGCAAACCTGTACGCCAGCAAGATTTACCATAGCCAGCACTTGGAAGCAATGAAAATGTCCATCAACCGAGGAACGCACCAAGAAGAAGTGGTCCACGTACACAATGGAATATTACTCTAATAATAAATATAAATTAAATTTAAAAACAAACAAAAGCAAGGAGACATCAACATTTGTGGGTTTACCCGGGCACATTGCACTCTAATTTATAACCGAAGAACACCCCTGGCCGGTAGGTCTGTTTCCCTAGTACCAGCATGGGGAACGTAGAAAGGCTGCCGCTCTCTGGCTGTTACCTGCAAAAGCAGGTTTAAAGCCTGAGCTAATGGTCACTTCATATGAACAAGTACTGCAGGGCTGTAAATGAAACCTGCCCTCAAAATGTCTTGAGGGAGATAATGGCCAAAATATTTCCAATGGTGACACATACTTTAAGAAAACACTTTGAAGAAATAAGCTCTAATCACAGCTGGAAAAACAAAAAGGACATGTCTTAAAGCTCAATTTCAACGCATTATGAGACACATGCAAATTCAACCACAAAGAGGTATCAGCTCACACCACTCAGAATAACCATCAGCAAAAACTGCAAAGAATAAATGCTGAAGGTGCTGGGAAGAAATACATACCCTCCACTTTAAGTGGGACGTAACCTGGAAAGAGCCACTAAGGAGAACAGAATAGAGGTGCCTTTAAAGGTAAACATTGAGCTACCTATGATCCAGCAGACCTACTCCTGGACCTATAAACTAAGAAGACAGAATTGGAAGGACACAGGCACGCAAATCTGCATCGCATAGTATTACAGTAGCCAAGATATGGAAGTAACCAAAAAGTCCACCGACAGATGGGTGGACAGAGAAGAACTGCTACCTGTACAGATGGAATATGAGCTAGTGAAAAAATGAAACAGTGCCATTTGCAGCACCATAGAGGAGTCTAGAAGTAATCACGCAACTTGGAGTAAGTGAGAAAGCGAAAGACACATGTCCTATCATATCACATATAGGTGTTACCTAAAAGATGTTACAAACAAAGACATTTCCACAGAGAAACACTATCATAGATTCATTACAAAAACTTATGGTTCACCAAATGGAAAGGTGTGAGGATTGGATACCTCACCATATTGAGGTTAACAGAGAGATACAAACACATGTGGAATATATAATCACCAAAGACGTACGCAATACCAAGAGAAGACTACTCAACATTGTGTCATAACCTACATGGGAAAAGGATCCGAAGAAGACTAGATATATGCATATGTGTGAAAGTACCACATCTCGCACTCCTGGAACAAACAAAACATTGTAATCAAGTTGGCTGTGATAAAAAATAAAAATTAAGTTAAAAATACCAACAAGAAGTAATGAGACATAAATTAAAGGGCTTTTTCCTCGCACATTCCATTCTAATTTACAACCTAGAACACCACTTCCAGTAAGGCTCTGTTGCCCTAGTAACCAGATTTGGTAAAGGAGAAATGCTGCCGCCTTGTGGCCGATTCCCGCAAGAGCAGCTTTTAACCCAAAGCTAATGGTCACTTACCATTCACAAAGACTCAGGGCTGTAAAGGACAACTGCCCTGAAAATTGTGCTGAGGTAGGGAATGGAGAAAAAGAATTCAAAGCAGGCAAAATTTTCACGAAGATAGTATGAAGAGGTAAGTTTTACTCACTCTCTTTTTAAAGAAAGGAAAATGGATAAAAGCTCCACCTCAGGAAGTATTAGACTCATGCAATCTAATCTACAAAAAGTTTTCAACTCACACCAGTCGACTGACCATTGGCAAAAAGTCTACAAGCAATAAATGCTGAAGAGGTTTTAGAGAACTGTGTACCCTCTAGCTGCTGGTGAGATGTAAAAGGGTTAAACGCTAATAATGAGAACAGAAAGGAGCTGCGTTGAAAAGGAAAAATTGAGGTACCATTCAATCCAGCAGGCGCACCAATGGGCCTCTCACCGGAGAAGACCAGAATGAAGAAGACCCGGGCTGCAAAAGCTGCAGTGCAGCCTTATTCACAATAGACAAGACAGTGAAGCAACCAAAATGTCCATCAACAGATGAAAGGATAAAGAAGTGGTCCCTGTACACAATGAATACTAGCCATGGAAAACAATGAAACACTGCTCTTTGAGGCACCATAGATGATCTTGGAGATAATCACAGAACATGAGGTAAGTCGGAAAGCAAAAGTCCTATATCCTATGATATCACTTATAGGCGTTATCTAATAACTGACACAAATGAACATATTTCCACAGAGAAAGTCAATCACAGACTTATAAAAAAAAAAAAAAAAACTATGCTTATCTAAAAGGAAAGGTGGGGGGAATGGATAAATGAAGATTAGCGATACCATATGTATACAAATACATATTATATACATATATCAAAAAGACCGACCGTAGAGCAAGGAAGGTTTACGGAACACTCTGTAATAATTTACACGGGAAGAGGATCTCTACATAAATAGGTGTATAGAATATGTAGATGAACCAGAGTGTGTACACCTTGGACAAGCAACATTCTAACCATTACCCCAATTGAAAACAATTAAAACAACGAACTAGGAGTAATGAGACATCAGCTTATGGGGGCTTTTCCTGGCACATTCCATTCAAATTTACAACCCAGGCAAACGACTTCCAGAACGGCTCTGCCGCCCTAGTACCCAGATTTGGGAATGGAGAAATGCTGCATCCTTGTGGCCGTTTCCCACAACAGCAGCTTTCAACCCACTGCAAAAGGTCACTAAATATTCACCAATTGCAGTGCTGTAAATGACACCTGCCCTCCAAAAAATACTGAGGTCGGAAATCGACCAAAAACTTCTAGAGTGCAACCTTCCAAAAAGAAAATTTGAAGAGGTATATTATACTCCCACTTTTTTTCTTTTTTCTTTGAACAGAAAAGAAAAAGGCGTGGAAAAATGATGAATTGTAGGAATTTTTACAGACATGTAAACCCAAATTACAAAAACCTATCAGCTCACACCAGTCAGAATGGCCATCAACAAAAACGCTGCAAACAAGAAATGCTGACGTGATTGTGGAGAAATGCGTACCCTCGATTCTAAGGGGGACGTGGTAAGAGCCACTAATGCAAGCACAATTGAGGTGCCTTGAAAAGGTAAACGTTGAGCTACCATACCAGTCAATCAATCATACCCACTGCTGGGCCTATCACCTGAGAAAATGAAAACCCAAAATCACAGGCTGGCAATCCTGCACTCCAGCAATATTTACCATAGGCAACACTTGGAAGCAACGAAAATGTCCATCAACAGAGGAATGCACCAAGAAGTGGTCCATGTACACAATGGAATATTAGCCATGGAAAACACTGAAGCACTGCTCTTTGAGGCACCATAGATGAGCCTGGAGATAATCACAAAACATGAAGTAGGTCGGAAAGCAAAAGAACTATAGCCTATATTATCACTTATGGCATTATCTAATAACTGACACAGATGAAAATATTTCCAAAGAGAAAGACACTCACAGGCTGAGAGAACAAACTATGCTCATCTAAAAGGAAAGGAGGGGGGAAATTGAGAAATGAAGGTTAGTGTTCCTATACATATACAAATACATATTATATGCATGTATCAAAAAGACCGAACATATAGCAAGAGAGGTCGACGGAACACTGTAATATTTTACATGGGAAGAGGATCTGTACATTAATAGACATACATAATGTACAAATGAACCAGATTGTGTACACCTAGGACAAACTATATTCTAAACTTTACCCAGATTAAAAAAAAGTTTAAAAACCAAGAAGAAGGAATGAGACCTAAACTTATGGGGATTTCTCCTGGCAAATTCCATTCCAATTTACAACCTAGGACAATGACTTCCAGAAAGGCTCTGCTGCCCTAGCACCCAGAATGGGGAATGGAGAAATGCTACCTCCTTGTGGCCGTTTCCCACAACAGCAGCTTTGAACCCACTGCAAAAGGTCACTAAATTTTCACCAACTTGCAGTTCTGTAAATGACACCTGACCTCCAGAAACTTTCTGGGGTCAAAAATCGACCACAAAATTCAGAAGAGGGCAACCTTCGAAGAAGACAATTTCAAGAGCTATATTGTACTCACGGTTTTTTCTTTTAAGAGAAAAGAAAAAGACGTAGGAATATGATGGATTTTAAAAATTTTAATGACATGCATACCTATATTACAAAAACCTATCAGCTCACAGCAGTCAGAATGGCCATTAGGAAAAAATGCTGCAAAAAATAAACGGTGAAGGGAGAGTGGAGAAATGCGAACCCTCGGTTGTAAGGGGGGGCATGTAAAGAGCCACTAAAGAAAACACAATGTAGGTGCTTTGAAAAGGGAGACATTTGAGCTACCAGTCAATCAATCACAACCACTGCTGGGCCTATCACCTGAGAAAATGAGAATCAAAAAGTCACAGGCTGGCAAACCTGTACGCCAGCAAGATTTACCATAGCCAGCACTTGGAAGCAATGAAAATGTCCATCAACCGAGGAACGCACCAAGAAGAAGTGGTCCACGTACACAATGGAATATTACTCTAATAATAAATATAAATTAAATTTAAAAACAAACAAAAGCAAGGAGACATCAACATTTGTGGGTTTACCCGGGCACATTGCACTCTAATTTATAACCGAAGAACACCCCTGGCCGGTAGGTCTGTTTCCCTAGTACCAGCATGGGGAACGTAGAAAGGCTGCCGCTCTCTGGCTGTTACCTGCAAAAGCAGGTTTAAAGCCTGAGCTAATGGTCACTTCATATGAACAAGTACTGCAGGGCTGTAAATGAAACCTGCCCTCAAAATGTCTTGAGGGAGATAATGGCCAAAATATTTCCAATGGTGACACATACTTTAAGAAAACACTTTGAAGAAATAAGCTCTAATCACAGCTGGAAAAACAAAAAGGACATGTCTTAAAGCTCAATTTCAACGCATTATGAGACACATGCAAATTCAACCACAAAGAGGTATCAGCTCACACCACTCAGAATAACCATCAGCAAAAACTGCAAAGAATAAATGCTGAAGGTGCTGGGAAGAAATACATACCCTCCACTTTAAGTGGGACGTAACCTGGAAAGAGCCACTAAGGAGAACAGAATAGAGGTGCCTTTAAAGGTAAACATTGAGCTACCATATGATCCAGCAGACCTACTCCTGGACCTATAAACTAAGAAGACAGAATTGGAAGGACACAGGCACGCAAATCTGCATCGCATAGTATTACAGTAGCCAAGATATGGAAGTAACCAAAAAGTCCACCGACAGATGGGTGGACAGAGAAGAACTGCTACCTGTACAGATGGAATATGAGCTAGTGAAAAAATGAAACAGTGCCATTTGCAGCACCATAGAGGAGTCTAGAAGTAATCACGCAACTTGGAGTAAGTGAGAAAGCGAAAGACACATGTCCTATCATATCACATATAGGTGTTACCTAAAAGATGTTACAAACAAAGACATTTCCACAGAGAAACACTATCATAGATTCATTACAAAAACTTATGGTTCACCAAATGGAAAGGTGTGAGGATTGGATACCTCACCATATTGAGGTTAACAGAGAGATACAAACACATGTGGAATATATAATCACCAAAGACGTACGCAATACCAAGAGAAGACTACTCAACATTGTGTCATAACCTACATGGGAAAAGGATCCGAAGAAGACTAGATATATGCATATGTGTGAAAGTACCACATCTCGCACTCCTGGAACAAACAAAACATTGTAATCAAGTTGGCTGTGATAAAAAATAAAAATTAAGTTAAAAATAACAACAAGAAGTAATGAGACATAAATAAAAGGGCTTTTTCCTCGCACATTCCATTCTAATTTACAACCTAGAACACCACTTCCAGTAAGGCTCTGTTGCCCTAGTAACCAGATTTGGTAAAGGAGAAATGCTGCCGCCTTGTGGCCGATTCCCGCAAGAGCAGCTTTTAACCCACAGCTAATGGTCACTTACCATTCACAAAGACTCAGGGCTGTAAAGGACAACTGCCCTGAAAATTGTGCTGAGGTAGGGAATGGAGAAAAAGAATTCAAAACAGGCAAAATTTTCACGAAAATAGTATGAAGAGGTAAGTTTTACTCACTCTCTTTTTAAAGAAAGGAAAATGGATAAAAGCTGCACCTCAGGAAGTATTAGACTCATGCAATCTAATCTACAAAAAGTTTTCAACTCACACCAGTCGACTGACCATTGGCAAAAAGTCTACAAGCAATAAATGCTGAAGAGGTTTTAGAGAACTGTGTACCCTCTAGCTGCTGGTGAGATGTAAAAGGGTTAAACGCTAATAATGAGAACAGAAAGGAGCTGCGTTGAAAAGGAAAAATTGAGGTACCATTCAATCCAGCAGGCGCACCAATGGGCCTCTCACCGGAGAAGACCAGAATGAAGAAGACCCGGGCTGCAAAAGCTGCAGTGCAGCCTTATTCACAATAGACAAGACAGTGAAGCAACCAAAATGTCCATCAACAGATGAAAGGATAAAGAAGTGGTCCCTGTACACAATGAATACTAGCCATGGAAAACAATGAAACACTGCTCTTTGAGGCACCATAGATGATCTTGGAGATAATCACAGAACATGAGGTAAGTCGGAAAGCAAAAGTCCTATATCCTATGATATCACTTATAGGCGTTATCTAATAACTGACACAAATGAACATATTTCCACAGAGAAAGTCAATCACAGACTTATTAAAAAAAACTATGCTTATCTAAAAGGAAAGGTGGGGGGAATGGACAAATGAAGATTAGCGTTACCATATGTATAAAATACATATTATATACATATATCAAAAAGACCGACCGTAGAGCAAGGAAGGTTTACGGAACACTCTGTAATAATTTACACGGGAAGAGGATCTCTACATAAATAGGTGTATAGAATATGTAGATGAACCAGAGTGTGTACACCTTGGACAAGCAACATTCTAACCATTACCCCAATTGAAAACAATTAAAACAACGAACTAGGAGTAATGAGACATCAGCTTATGGGGGCTTTTCCTGGCACATTCCATTCAAATTTACAACCCATGCAAACGACTTCCAGAACGGCTCTGCCGCCCTAGTACCCAGATTTGGGAATGGAGAAATGCTGCATCCTTGTGGCCGTTTCCCACAACAGCAGCTTTCAACCCACTGCAAAAGGTCACTAAATATTCACCAATTGCAGTGCTGTAAATGACACCTGCCCTCCAAAAAATACTGAGGTCGGAAATCGACCAAAAACTTCTAGAGTGCAACCTTCCAAAAAGAAAATTTGAAGAGGTATATTATACTCCCACTTTTTTTCTTTTTTCTTTGAACAGAAAAGAAAAAGGCGTGGAAAAATGATGAATTGTAGGAATTTTTACAGACATGTAAACCCAAATTACAAAAACCTATCAGCTCACACCAGTCAGAATGGCCATCAACAAAAACGCTGCAAACAAGAAATGCTGACGTGATTGTGGAGAAATGCGTACCCTCGATTCTAAGGGGGACGTGGTAAGAGCCACTAATGCAAGCACAATTGAGGTGCCTTGAAAAGGTAAACGTTGAGCTACCATACCAGTCAATCAATCATACCCACTGCTGGGCCTATCACCTGAGAAAATGAAAACCCAAAATCACAGGCTGGCAATCCTGCACTCCAGCAATATTTACCATAGGCAACACTTGGAAGCAACGAAAATGTCCATCAACAGAGGAATGCACCAAGAAGTGGTCCATGTACACAATGGAATATTAGCCATGGAAAACACTGAAGCACTGCTCTTTGAGGCACCATAGATGAGCCTGGAGATAATCACAAAACATGAAGTAGGTCGGAAAGCAAAAGAACTATAGCCTATATTATCACTTATGGCATTATCTAATAACTGACACAGATGAAAATATTTCCAAAGAGAAAGACACTCACAGGCTGAGAGAACAAACTATGCTCATCTAAAAGGAAAGGAGGGGGGAAATTGAGAAATGAAGGTTAGTGTTCCTATACATATACAAATACATATTATATGCATGTATCAAAAAGACCGAACATATAGCAAGAGAGGTCGACGGAACACTGTAATATTTTACATGGGAAGAGGATCTGTACATTAATAGACATACATAATGTACAAATGAACCAGATTGTGTACACCTAGGACAAACTATATTCTAAACTTTACCCAGATTAAAAAAAAGTTTAAAAACCAAGAAGAAGGAATGAGACCTAAACTTATGGGGATTTCTCCTGGCAAATTCCATTCCAATTTACAACCTAGGACAATGACTTCCAGAAAGGCTCTGCTGCCCTAGCACCCAGAATGGGGAATGGAGAAATGCTACCTCCTTGTGGCCGTTTCCCACAACAGCAGCTTTGAACCCACTGCAAAAGGTCACTAAATTTTCACCAACTTGCAGTTCTGTAAATGACACCTGACCTCCAGAAACTTTCTGGGGTCAAAAATCGACCACAAAATTCAGAAGAGGGCAACCTTCGAAGAAGACAATTTCAAGAGCTATATTGTACTCACGGTTTTTTCTTTTAAGAGAAAAGAAAAAGACGTAGGAATATGATGGATTTTAAAAATTTTAATGACATGCATACCTATATTACAAAAACCTATCAGCTCACAGCAGTCAGAATGGCCATTAGGAAAAAATGCTGCAAAAAATAAACGGTGAAGGGAGAGTGGAGAAATGCGTACCCTCGGTTGTAAGGGGGGGCATGTAAAGAGCCACTAAAGAAAACACAATGTAGGTGCTTTGAAAAGGGAGACATTTGAGCTACCAGTCAATCAATCACAACCACTGCTGGGCCTATCACCTGAGAAAATGAGAATCAAAAAGTCACAGGCTGGCAAACCTGTACGCCAGCAAGATTTACCATAGCCAGCACTTGGAAGCAATGAAAATGTCCATCAACCGAGGAACGCACCAAGAAGAAGTGGTCCACGTACACAATGGAATATTACTCTAATAATAAATATAAATTAAATTTAAAAACAAACAAAAGCAAGGAGACATCAACATTTGTGGGTTTACCCGGGCACATTGCACTCTAATTTATAACCGAAGAACACCCCTGGCCGGTAGGTCTGTTTCCCTAGTACCAGCATGGGGAACGTAGAAAGGCTGCCGCTCTCTGGCTGTTACCTGCAAAAGCAGGTTTAAAGCCTGAGCTAATGGTCACTTCATATGAACAAGTACTGCAGGGCTGTAAATGAAACCTGCCCTCAAAATGTCTTGAGGGAGATAATGGCCAAAATATTTCCAATGGTGACACATACTTTAAGAAAACACTTTGAAGAAATAAGCTCTAATCACAGCTGGAAAAACAAAAAGGACATGTCTTAAAGCTCAATTTCAACGCATTATGAGACACATGCAAATTCAACCACAAAGAGGTATCAGCTCACACCACTCAGAATAACCATCAGCAAAAACTGCAAAGAATAAATGCTGAAGGTGCTGGGAAGAAATACATACCCTCCACTTTAAGTGGGACGTAACCTGGAAAGAGCCACTAAGGAGAACAGAATAGAGGTGCCTTTAAAGGTAAACATTGAGCTACCTATGATCCAGCAGACCTACTCCTGGACCTATAAACTAAGAAGACAGAATTGGAAGGACACAGGCACGCAAATCTGCATCGCATAGTATTACAGTAGCCAAGATATGGAAGTAACCAAAAAGTCCACCGACAGATGGGTGGACAGAGAAGAACTGCTACCTGTACAGATGGAATATGAGCTAGTGAAAAAATGAAACAGTGCCATTTGCAGCACCATAGAGGAGTCTAGAAGTAATCACGCAACTTGGAGTAAGTGAGAAAGCGAAAGACACATGTCCTATCATATCACATATAGGTGTTACCTAAAAGATGTTACAAACAAAGACATTTCCACAGAGAAACACTATCATAGATTCATTACAAAAACTTATGGTTCACCAAATGGAAAGGTGTGAGGATTGGATACCTCACCATATTGAGGTTAACAGAGAGATACAAACACATGTGGAATATATAATCACCAAAGACGTACGCAATACCAAGAGAAGACTACTCAACATTGTGTCATAACCTACATGGGAAAAGGATCCGAAGAAGACTAGATATATGCATATGTGTGAAAGTACCACATCTCGCACTCCTGGAACAAACAAAACATTGTAATCAAGTTGGCTGTGATAAAAAATAAAAATTAAGTTAAAAATACCAACAAGAAGTAATGAGACATAAATTAAAGGGCTTTTTCCTCGCACATTCCATTCTAATTTACAACCTAGAACACCACTTCCAGTAAGGCTCTGTTGCCCTAGTAACCAGATTTGGTAAAGGAGAAATGCTGCCGCCTTGTGGCCGATTCCCGCAAGAGCAGCTTTTAACCCACAGCTAATGGTCACTTACCATTCACAAAGACTCAGGGCTGTAAAGGACAACTGCCCTGAAAATTGTGCTGAGGTAGGGAATGGAGAAAAAGAATTCAAAGCAGGCAAAATTTTCACGAAGATAGTATGAAGAGGTAAGTTTTACTCACTCTCTTTTTAAAGAAAGGAAAATGGATAAAAGCTCCACCTCAGGAAGTATTAGACTCATGCAATCTAATCTACAAAAAGTTTTCAACTCACACCAGTCGACTGACCATTGGCAAAAAGTCTACAAGCAATAAATGCTGAAGAGGTTTTAGAGAACTGTGTACCCTCTAGCTGCTGGTGAGATGTAAAAGGGTTAAACGCTAATAATGAGAACAGAAAGGAGCTGCGTTGAAAAGGAAAAATTGAGGTACCATTCAATCCAGCAGGCGCACCAATGGGCCTCTCACCGGAGAAGACCAGAATGAAGAAGACCCGGGCTGCAAAAGCTGCAGTGCAGCCTTATTCACAATAGACAAGACAGTGAAGCAACCAAAATGTCCATCAACAGATGAAAGGATAAAGAAGTGGTCCCTGTACACAATGAATACTAGCCATGGAAAACAATGAAACACTGCTCTTTGAGGCACCATAGATGATCTTGGAGATAATCACAGAACATGAGGTAAGTCGGAAAGCAAAAGTCCTATATCCTATGATATCACTTATAGGCGTTATCTAATAACTGACACAAATGAACATATTTCCACAGAGAAAGTCAATCACAGACTTATTAAAAAAAAAAAAAACTATGCTTATCTAAAAGGAAAGGTGGGGGGAATGGATAAATGAAGATTAGCGATACCATATGTATACAAATACATATTATATACATATATCAAAAAGACCGACCGTAGAGCAAGGAAGGTTTACGGAACACTCTGTAATAATTTACACGGGAAGAGGATCTCTACATAAATAGGTGTATAGAATATGTAGATGAACCAGAGTGTGTACACCTTGGACAAGCAACATTCTAACCATTACCCCAATTGAAAACAATTAAAACAACGAACTAGGAGTAATGAGACATCAGCTTATGGGGGCTTTTCCTGGCACATTCCATTCAAATTTACAACCCAGGCAAACGACTTCCAGAACGGCTCTGCCGCCCTAGTACCCAGATTTGGGAATGGAGAAATGCTGCATCCTTGTGGCCGTTTCCCACAACAGCAGCTTTCAACCCACTGCAAAAGGTCACTAAATATTCACCAATTGCAGTGCTGTAAATGACACCTGCCCTCCAAAAAATACTGAGGTCGGAAATCGACCAAAAACTTCTAGAGTGCAACCTTCCAAAAAGAAAATTTGAAGAGGTATATTATACTCCCACTTTTTTTCTTTTTTCTTTGAACAGAAAAGAAAAAGGCGTGGAAAAATGATGAATTGTAGGAATTTTTACAGACATGTAAACCCAAATTACAAAAACCTATCAGCTCACACCAGTCAGAATGGCCATCAACAAAAACGCTGCAAACAAGAAATGCTGACGTGATTGTGGAGAAATGCGTACCCTCGATTCTAAGGGGGACGTGGTAAGAGCCACTAATGCAAGCACAATTGAGGTGCCTTGAAAAGGTAAACGTTGAGCTACCATACCAGTCAATCAATCATACCCACTGCTGGGCCTATCACCTGAGAAAATGAAAACCCAAAATCACAGGCTGGCAATCCTGCACTCCAGCAATATTTACCATAGGCAACACTTGGAAGCAACGAAAATGTCCATCAACAGAGGAATGCACCAAGAAGTGGTCCATGTACACAATGGAATATTAGCCATGGAAAACACTGAAGCACTGCTCTTTGAGGCACCATAGATGAGCCTGGAGATAATCACAAAACATGAAGTAGGTCGGAAAGCAAAAGAACTATAGCCTATATTATCACTTATGGCATTATCTAATAACTGACACAGATGAAAATATTTCCAAAGAGAAAGACACTCACAGGCTGAGAGAACAAACTATGCTCATCTAAAAGGAAAGGAGGGGGGAAATTGAGAAATGAAGGTTAGTGTTCCTATACATATACAAATACATATTATATGCATGTATCAAAAAGACCGAACATATAGCAAGAGAGGTCGACGGAACACTGTAATATTTTACATGGGAAGAGGATCTGTACATTAATAGACATACATAATGTACAAATGAACCAGATTGTGTACACCTAGGACAAACTATATTCTAAACTTTACCCAGATTAAAAAAAAGTTTAAAAACCAAGAAGAAGGAATGAGACCTAAACTTATGGGGATTTCTCCTGGCAAATTCCATTCCAATTTACAACCTAGGACAATGACTTCCAGAAAGGCTCTGCTGCCCTAGCACCCAGAATGGGGAATGGAGAAATGCTACCTCCTTGTGGCCGTTTCCCACAACAGCAGCTTTGAACCCACTGCAAAAGGTCACTAAATTTTCACCAACTTGCAGTTCTGTAAATGACACCTGACCTCCAGAAACTTTCTGGGGTCAAAAATCGACCACAAAATTCAGAAGAGGGCAACCTTCGAAGAAGACAATTTCAAGAGCTATATTGTACTCACGGTTTTTTCTTTTAAGAGAAAAGAAAAAGACGTAGGAATATGATGGATTTTAAAAATTTTAATGACATGCATACCTATATTACAAAAACCTATCAGCTCACAGCAGTCAGAATGGCCATTAGGAAAAAATGCTGCAAAAAATAAACGGTGAAGGGAGAGTGGAGAAATGCGTACCCTCGGTTGTAAGGGGGGGCATGTAAAGAGCCACTAAAGAAAACACAATGTAGGTGCTTTGAAAAGGGAGACATTTGAGCTACCAGTCAATCAATCACAACCACTGCTGGGCCTATCACCTGAGAAAATGAGAATCAAAAAGTCACAGGCTGGCAAACCTGTACGCCAGCAAGATTTACCATAGCCAGCACTTGGAAGCAATGAAAATGTCCATCAACCGAGGAACGCACCAAGAAGAAGTGGTCCACGTACACAATGGAATATTACTCTAATAATAAATATAAATTAAATTTAAAAACAAACAAAAGCAAGGAGACATCAACATTTGTGGGTTTACCCGGGCACATTGCACTCTAATTTATAACCGAAGAACACCCCTGGCCGGTAGGTCTGTTTCCCTAGTACCAGCATGGGGAACGTAGAAAGGCTGCCGCTCTCTGGCTGTTACCTGCAAAAGCAGGTTTAAAGCCTGAGCTAATGGTCACTTCATATGAACAAGTACTGCAGGGCTGTAAATGAAACCTGCCCTCAAAATGTCTTGAGGGAGATAATGGCCAAAATATTTCCAATGGTGACACATACTTTAAGAAAACACTTTGAAGAAATAAGCTCTAATCACAGCTGGAAAAACAAAAAGGACATGTCTTAAAGCTCAATTTCAACGCATTATGAGACACATGCAAATTCAACCACAAAGAGGTATCAGCTCACACCACTCAGAATAACCATCAGCAAAAACTGCAAAGAATAAATGCTGAAGGTGCTGGGAAGAAATACATACCCTCCACTTTAAGTGGGACGTAACCTGGAAAGAGCCACTAAGGAGAACAGAATAGAGGTGCCTTTAAAGGTAAACATTGAGCTACCTATGATCCAGCAGACCTATTCCTGGACCTATAAACTAAGAAGACAGAATTGGAAGGACACAGGCACGCAAATCTGCATCGCATAGTATTACAGTAGCCAAGATATGGAAGTAACCAAAAAGTCCACCGACAGATGGGTGGACAGAGAAGAACTGCTACCTGTACAGATGGAATATGAGCTAGTGAAAAAATGAAACAGTGCCATTTGCAGCACCATAGAGGAGTCTAGAAGTAATCACGCAACTTGGAGTAAGTGAGAAAGCGAAAGACACATGTCCTATCATATCACATATAGGTGTTACCTAAAAGATGTTACAAACAAAGACATTTCCACAGAGAAACACTATCATAGATTCATTACAAAAACTTATGGTTCACCAAATGGAAAGGTGTGAGGATTGGATACCTCACCATATTGAGGTTAACAGAGAGATACAAACACATGTGGAATATATAATCACCAAAGACGTACGCAATACCAAGAGAAGACTACTCAACATTGTGTCATAACCTACATGGGAAAAGGATCCGAAGAAGACTAGATATATGCATATGTGTGAAAGTACCACATCTCGCACTCCTGGAACAAACAAAACATTGTAATCAAGTTGGCTGTGATAAAAAATAAAAATTAAGTTAAAAATACCAACAAGAAGTAATGAGACATAAATTAAAGGGCTTTTTCCTCGCACATTCCATTCTAATTTACAACCTAGAACACCACTTCCAGTAAGGCTCTGTTGCCCTAGTAACCAGATTTGGTAAAGGAGAAATGCTGCCGCCTTGTGGCCGATTCCCGCAAGAGCAGCTTTTAACCCAAAGCTAATGGTC
Organism: Eschrichtius robustus; assembly: GCF_028021215.1. Lineage (NCBI taxonomy): Eukaryota > Metazoa > Chordata > Mammalia > Artiodactyla > Eschrichtiidae > Eschrichtius > Eschrichtius robustus. The sequence goes on along the minus strand of NW_027175140.1, from coordinate 865,709 downwards.
ACTTACCATTCACAAAGACTCAGGGCTGTAAAGGACAACTGCCCTGAAAATTGTGCTGAGGTAGGGAATGGAGAAAAAGAATTCAAAGCAGGCAAAATTTTCACGAAGATAGTATGAAGAGGTAAGTTTTACTCACTCTCTTTTTAAAGAAAGGAAAATGGATAAAAGCTCCACCTCAGGAAGTATTAGACTCATGCAATCTAATCTACAAAAAGTTTTCAACTCACACCAGTCGACTGACCATTGGCAAAAAGTCTACAAGCAATAAATGCTGAAGAGGTTTTAGAGAACTGTGTACCCTCTAGCTGCTGGTGAGATGTAAAAGGGTTAAACGCTAATAATGAGAACAGAAAGGAGCTGCGTTGAAAAGGAAAAATTGAGGTACCATTCAATCCAGCAGGCGCACCAATGGGCCTCTCACCGGAGAAGACCAGAATGAAGAAGACCCGGGCTGCAAAAGCTGCAGTGCAGCCTTATTCACAATAGACAAGACAGTGAAGCAACCAAAATGTCCATCAACAGATGAAAGGATAAAGAAGTGGTCCCTGTACACAATGAATACTAGCCATGGAAAACAATGAAACACTGCTCTTTGAGGCACCATAGATGATCTTGGAGATAATCACAGAACATGAGGTAAGTCGGAAAGCAAAAGTCCTATATCCTATGATATCACTTATAGGCGTTATCTAATAACTGACACAAATGAACATATTTCCACAGAGAAAGTCAGTCACAGACTTATTAAAAAAAACTATGCTTATCTAAAAGGAAAGGTGGGGGGAATGGACAAATGAAGATTAGTGTTACCATATGTATAAAATACATATTATATACATATATCAAAAAGACCGACCGTAGAGCAAGGAAGGTTTACGGAACACTCTGTAATAATTTACACGGGAAGAGGATCTCTACATAAATAGGTGTATAGAATATGTAGATGAACCAGAGTGTGTACACCTTGGACAAGCAACATTCTAACCATTACCCCAATTGAAAACAATTAAAACAACGAACTAGGAGTAATGAGACATCAGCTTATGGGGGCTTTTCCTGGCACATTCCATTCAAATTTACAACCCATGCAAACGACTTCCAGAACGGCTCTGCTGCCCTAGTACCCAGATTTGGGAATGGAGAAATGCTGCATCCTTGTGGCCGTTTCCCACAACAGCAGCTTTCAACCCACTGCAAAAGGTCACTAAATATTCACCAATTGCAGTGCTGTAAATGACACCTGCCCTCCAAAAAATACTGAGGTCGGAAATCGACCAAAAACTTCTAGAGTGCAACCTTCCAAAAAGAAAATTTGAAGAGGTATATTATACTCCCACTTTTTTTCTTTTTTCTTTGAACAGAAAAGAAAAAGGCGTGGAAAAATGATGAATTGTAGGAATTTTTACAGACATGTAAACCCAAATTACAAAAACCTATCAGCTCACACCAGTCAGAATGGCCATCAACAAAAACGCTGCAAACAAGAAATGCTGACGTGATTGTGGAGAAATGCGTACCCTCGATTCTAAGGGGGACGTGGTAAGAGCCACTAATGCAAGCACAATTGAGGTGCCTTGAAAAGGTAAACGTTGAGCTACCATACCAGTCAATCAATCATACCCACTGCTGGGCCTATCACCTGAGAAAATGAAAACCCAAAATCACAGGCTGGCAATCCTGCACTCCAGCAATATTTACCATAGGCAACACTTGGAAGCAACGAAAATGTCCATCAACAGAGGAATGCACCAAGAAGTGGTCCATGTACACAATGGAATATTAGCCATGGAAAACACTGAAGCACTGCTCTTTGAGGCACCATAGATGAGCCTGGAGATAATCACAAAACATGAAGTAGGTCGGAAAGCAAAAGAACTATAGCCTATATTATCACTTATGGCATTATCTAATAACTGACACAGATGAAAATATTTCCAAAGAGAAAGACACTCACAGGCTGAGAGAACAAACTATGCTCATCTAAAAGGAAAGGAGGGGGGAAATTGAGAAATGAAGGTTAGTGTTACTATACATATACAAATACATATTATATGCATGTATCAAAAAGACCGAACATATAGCAAGAGAGGTCGACGGAACACTGTAATATTTTACATGGGAAGAGGATCTGTACATTAATAGACATACATAATGTACAAATGAACCAGATTGTGTACACCTAGGACAAACTATATTCTAAACTTTACCCAGATTAAAAAAAAGTTTAAAAACCAAGAAGAAGGAATGAGACCTAAACTTATGGGGATTTCTCCTGGCAAATTCCATTCCAATTTACAACCTAGGACAATGACTTCCAGAAAGGCTCTGCTGCCCTAGCACCCAGAATGGGGAATGGAGAAATGCTACCTCCTTGTGGCCGTTTCCCACAACAGCAGCTTTGAACCCACTGCAAAAGGTCACTAAATTTTCACCAACTTGCAGTTCTGTAAATGACACCTGACCTCCAGAAACTTTCTGGGGTCAAAAATCGACCACAAAATTCAGAAGAGGGCAACCTTCGAAGAAGACAATTTCAAGAGCTATATTGTACTCACGGTTTTTTCTTTTAAGAGAAAAGAAAAAGACGTAGGAATATGATGGATTTTAAAAATTTTAATGACATGCATACCTATATTACAAAAACCTATCAGCTCACAGCAGTCAGAATGGCCATTAGGAAAAAATGCTGCAAAAAATAAACGGTGAAGGGAGAGTGGAGAAATGCGTACCCTCGGTTGTAAGGGGGGGCATGTAAAGAGCCACTAAAGAAAACACAATGTAGGTGCTTTGAAAAGGGAGACATTTGAGCTACCAGTCAATCAATCACAACCACTGCTGGGCCTATCACCTGAGAAAATGAGAATCAAAAAGTCACAGGCTGGCAAACCTGTACGCCAGCAAGATTTACCATAGCCAGCACTTGGAAGCAATGAAAATGTCCATCAACCGAGGAACGCACCAAGAAGAAGTGGTCCACGTACACAATGGAATATTACTCTAATAATAAATATAAATTAAATTTAAAAACAAACAAAAGCAAGGAGACATCAACATTTGTGGGTTTACCCGGGCACATTGCACTCTAATTTATAACCGAAGAACACCCCTGGCCGGTAGGTCTGTTTCCCTAGTACCAGCATGGGGAACGTAGAAAGGCTGCCGCTCTCTGGCTGTTACCTGCAAAAGCAGGTTTAAAGCCTGAGCTAATGGTCACTTCATATGAACAAGTACTACAGGGCTGTAAATGAAACCTGCCCTCAAAATGTCTTGAGGGAGATAATGGCCAAAATATTTCCAATGGTGACACATACTTTAAGAAAACACTTTGAAGAAATAAGCTCTAATCACAGCTGGAAAAACAAAAAGGACATGTCTTAAAGCTCAATTTCAACGCATTATGAGACACATGCAAATTCAACCACAAAGAGGTATCAGCTCACACCACTCAGAATAACCATCAGCAAAAACTACAAAGAATAAATGCTGAAGGTGCTGGGAAGAAATACATACCCTCCACTTTAAGTGGGACGTAACCTGGAAAGAGCCACTAAGGAGAACAGAATAGAGGTGCCTTTAAAGGTAAACATTGAGCTACCATATGATCCAGCAGACCTATTCCTGGACCTATAAACTAAGAAGACAGAATTGGAAGGACACAGGCACGCAAATCTGCATCGCATAGTATTACAGTAGCCAAGATATGGAAGTAACCAAAAAGTCCACCGACAGATGGGTGGACAGAGAAGAACTGCTACCTGTACAGATGGAATATGAGCTAGTGAAAAAATGAAACAGTGCCATTTGCAGCACCATAGAGGAGTCTAGAAGTAATCACGCAACTTGGAGTAAGTGAGAAAGCGAAAGACACATGTCCTATCATATCACATATAGGTGTTACCTAAAAGATGATACAAACAAAGACATTTCCACAGAGAAACACTATCATAGATTCATTACAAAAACTTATGGTTCACCAAATGGAAAGGTGTGAGGATTGGATACCTCACCATATTGAGGTTAACAGAGAGATACAAACACATGTGGAATATATAATCACCAAAGACGTACGCAATACCAAGAGAAGACTACTCAACATTGTGTCATAACCTACATGGGAAAAGGATCCGAAGAAGACTAGATATATGCATATGTGTGAAAGTACCACATCTCACACTCCTGGAACAAACAAAACATTGTAATCAAGTTGGCTGTGATAAAAAATAAATATTAAGTTAAAAATACCAAAAAGAAGTAATGAGACATAAATTAAAGGGCTTTTTCCTCACACATTCCATTCTAATTTACAACCTAGAACACCACTTCCAATAAGGCTCTGTTGCCCTAGTAACCAGATTTGGTAAAGGAGAAATGCTGCCGCCTTGTGGCCGATTCCCGCAAGAGCAGCTTTTAACCCACAGCTAATGGTCACTTACCATTCACAAGGACTCAGGGCTGCAAAGGACACCTGCCCTCAAAATTGTGCTGAGGTAGGGAATGGAGAAAAATAATTCAAAACAGGCAAAATTTTCACGAAGATAGTATGAAGAGGTAAGTTTTACTCACTCTCTTTTTAAAGAAAGGAAAATGGATAAAAGCTCCACCTCAGGAAGTATTAGACTCATGCAATCTAATCTACAAAAAGTTTTCAACTCACACCAGTCGACTGACCATTGGCAAAAAGTCTACAAGCAATAAATGCTGAAGAGGTTTTAGAGAACTGTGTACCCTCTAGCTGCTGGTGAGATGTAAAAGGGTTAAACGCTAATAATGAGAACAGAAAGCAGCTGCGTTGAAAAGGAAAAATTGAGGTACCATTCAATCCAGCAGGCGCACCAATGGGCCTCTCACCGGAGAAGACCAGAATGAAGAAGACCCGGGCTGCAAAAGCTGCAGTGCAGCCTTATTCACAATAGACAAGACAGTGAAGCAACCAAAATGTCCATCAACAGATGAAAGGATAAAGAAGTGGTCCCTGTACACAATGAATACTAGCCATGGAAAACAATGAAACACTGCTCTTTGAGGCACCATAGATGATCTTGGAGATAATCACAGAACATGAGGTAAGTCGGAAAGCAAAAGTCCTATATCCTATGATATCACTTATAGGCGTTATCTAATAACTGACACAAATGAACATATTTCCACAGAGAAAGTCAATCACAGACTTATTAAAAAAAACTATGCTTATCTAAAAGGAAAGGTGGGGGGAATGGACAAATGAAGATTAGTGTTACCATATGTATAAAATACATATTATATACATATATCAAAAAGACCGACCGTAGAGCAAGGAAGGTTTACGGAACACTCTGTAATAATTTACACGGGAAGAGGATCTCTACATAAATAGGTGTATAGAATATGTAGATGAACCAGAGTGTGTACACCTTGGACAAGCAACATTCTAACCATTACCCCAATTGAAAACAATTAAAACAACGAACTAGGAGTAATGAGACATCAGCTTATGGGGGCTTTTCCTGGCACATTCCATTCAAATTTACAACCCATGCAAACGACTTCCAGAACGGCTCTGCTGCCCTAGTACCCAGATTTGGGAATGGAGAAATGCTGCATCCTTGTGGCCGTTTCCCACAACAGCAGCTTCCAACCCACTGCAAAAGGTCACTAAATATTCACCAATTGCAGTGCTGTAAATGACACCTGCCCTCCAAAAAATACTGAGGTCGGAAATCGACCAAAAACTTCTAGAGTGCAACCTTCCAAAAAGAAAATTTGAAGAGGTATATTATACTCCCACTTTTTTTCTTTTTTCTTTGAACAGAAAAGAAAAAGGCGTGGAAAAATGATGAATTGTAGGAATTTTTACAGACATGTAAACCCAAATTACAAAAACCTATCAGCTCACACCAGTCAGAATGGCCATCAACAAAAACGCTGCAAACAAGAAATGCTGACGTGATTGTGGAGAAATGCGTACCCTCGATTCTAAGGGGGACGTGGTAAGAGCCACTAATGCAAGCACAATTGAGGTGCCTTGAAAAGGTAAACGTTGAGCTACCATACCAGTCAATCAATCATACCCACTGCTGGGCCTATCACCTGAGAAAATGAAAACCCAAAATCACAGGCTGGCAATCCTGCACTCCAGCAATATTTACCATAGGCAACACTTGGAAGCAACGAAAATGTCCATCAACAGAGGAATGCACCAAGAAGTGGTCCATGTACACAATGGAATATTAGCCATGGAAAACACTGAAGCACTGCTCTTTGAGGCACCATAGATGAGCCTGGAGATAATCACAAAACATGAAGTAGGTCGGAAAGCAAAAGAACTATAGCCTATATTATCACTTATGGCATTATCTAATAACTGACACAGATGAAAATATTTCCAAAGAGAAAGACACTCACAGGCTGAGAGAACAAACTATGCTCATCTAAAAGGAAAGGAGGGGGGAAATTGAGAAATGAAGGTTAGTGTTACTATACATATACAAATACATATTATATGCATGTATCAAAAAGACCGAACATATAGCAAGAGAGGTCGACGGAACACTGTAATATTTTACATGGGAAGAGGATCTGTACATTAATAGACATACATAATGTACAAATGAACCAGATTGTGTACACCTAGGACAAACTATATTCTAAACTTTACCCAGATTAAAAAAAAGTTTAAAAACCAAGAAGAAGGAATGAGACCTAAACTTATGGGGATTTCTCCTGGCAAATTCCATTCCAATTTACAACCTAGGACAATGACTTCCAGAAAGGCTCTGCTGCCCTAGCACCCAGAATGGGGAATGGAGAAATGCTACCTCCTTGTGGCCGTTTCCCACAACAGCAGCTTTGAACCCACTGCAAAAGGTCACTAAATTTTCACCAACTTGCAGTTCTGTAAATGACACCTGACCTCCAGAAACTTTCTGGGGTCAAAAATCGACCACAAAATTCAGAAGAGGGCAACCTTCGAAGAAGACAATTTCAAGAGCTATATTGTACTCACGGTTTTTTCTTTTAAGAGAAAAGAAAAAGACGTAGGAATATGATGGATTTTAAAAATTTTAATGACATGCATACCTATATTACAAAAACCTATCAGCTCACAGCAGTCAGAATGGCCATTAGGAAAAAATGCTGCAAAAAATAAACGGTGAAGGGAGAGTGGAGAAATGCGTACCCTCGGTTGTAAGGGGGGGCATGTAAAGAGCCACTAAAGAAAACACAATGTAGGTGCTTTGAAAAGGGAGACATTTGAGCTACCAGTCAATCAATCACAACCACTGCTGGGCCTATCACCTGAGAAAATGAGAATCAAAAAGTCACAGGCTGGCAAACCTGTACGCCAGCAAGATTTACCATAGCCAGCACTTGGAAGCAATGAAAATGTCCATCAACCGAGGAACGCACCAAGAAGAAGTGGTCCACGTACACAATGGAATATTACTCTAATAATAAATATAAATTAAATTTAAAAACAAACAAAAGCAAGGAGACATCAACATTTGTGGGTTTACCCGGGCACATTGCACTCTAATTTATAACCGAAGAACACCCCTGGCCGGTAGGTCTGTTTCCCTAGTACCAGCATGGGGAACGTAGAAAGGCTGCCGCTCTCTGGCTGTTACCTGCAAAAGCAGGTTTAAAGCCTGAGCTAATGGTCACTTCATATGAACAAGTACTGCAGGGCTGTAAATGAAACCTGCCCTCAAAATGTCTTGAGGGAGATAATGGCCAAAATATTTCCAATGGTGACACATACTTTAAGAAAACACTTTGAAGAAATAAGCTCTAATCACAGCTGGAAAAACAAAAAGGACATGTCTTAAAGCTCAATTTCAACGCATTATGAGACACATGCAAATTCAACCACAAAGAGGTATCAGCTCACACCACTCAGAATAACCATCAGCAAAAACTGCAAAGAATAAATGCTGAAGGTGCTGGGAAGAAATACATACCCTCCACTTTAAGTGGGACGTAACCTGGAAAGAGCCACTAAGGAGAACAGAATAGAGGTGCCTTTAAAGGTAAACATTGAGCTACCATATGATCCAGCAGACCTACTCCTGGACCTATAAACTAAGAAGACAGAATTGGAAGGACACAGGCACGCAAATCTGCATCGCATAGTATTACAGTAGCCAAGATATGGAAGTAACCAAAAAGTCCACCGACAGATGGGTGGACAGAGAAGAACTGCTACCTGTACAGATGGAATATGAGCTAGTGAAAAAATGAAACAGTGCCATTTGCAGCACCATAGAGGAGTCTAGAAGTAATCACGCAACTTGGAGTAAGTGAGAAAGCGAAAGACACATGTCCTATCATATCACATATAGGTGTTACCTAAAAGATGTTACAAACAAAGACATTTCCACAGAGAAACACTATCATAGATTCATTACAAAAACTTATGGTTCACCAAATGGAAAGGTGTGAGGATTGGATACCTCACCATATTGAGGTTAAAAGAGAGATACAAACACATGTGGAATATATAATCACCAAAGACGTACGCAATACCAAGAGAAGACTACTCAACATTGTGTCATAACCTACATGGGAAAAGGATCCGAAGAAGACTAGATATATGCATATGTGTGAAAGTACCACATCTCGCACTCCTGGAACAAACAAAACATTGTAATCAAGTTGGCTGTGATAAAAAATAAAAATTAAGTTAAAAATACCAACAAGAAGTAATGAGACATAAATAAAAGGGCTTTTTCCTCGCACATTCCATTCTAATTTACAACCTAGAACACCACTTCCAGTAAGGCTCTGTTGCCCTAGTAACCAGATTTGGTAAAGGAGAAATGCTGCCGCCTTGTGGCCGATTCCCGCAAGAGCAGCTTTTAACCCACAGCTAATGGTCACTTACCATTCACAAAGACTCAGGGCTGTAAAGGACAACTGCCCTGAAAATTGTGCTGAGGTAGGGAATGGAGAAAAAGAATTCAAAACAGGCAAAATTTTCACGAAAATAGTATGAAGAGGTAAGTTTTACTCACTCTCTTTTTAAAGAAAGGAAAATGGATAAAAGCTCCACCTCAGGAAGTATTAGACTCATGCAATCTAATCTACAAAAAGTTTTCAACTCACACCAGTCGACTGACCATTGGCAAAAAGTCTACAAGCAATAAATGCTGAAGAGGTTTTAGAGAACTGTGTACCCTCTAGCTGCTGGTGAGATGTAAAAGGGTTAAACGCTAATAATGAGAACAGAAAGGAGCTGCGTTGAAAAGGAAAAATTGAGGTACCATTCAATCCAGCAGGCGCACCAATGGGCCTCTCACCGGAGAAGACCAGAATGAAGAAGACCCGGGCTGCAAAAGCTGCAGTGCAGCCTTATTCACAATAGACAAGACAGTGAAGCAACCAAAATGTCCATCAACAGATGAAAGGATAAAGAAGTGGTCCCTGTACACAATGAATACTAGCCATGGAAAACAATGAAACACTGCTCTTTGAGGCACCATAGATGATCTTGGAGATAATCACAGAACATGAGGTAAGTCGGAAAGCAAAAGTCCTATATCCTATGATATCACTTATAGGCGTTATCTAATAACTGACACAAATGAACATATTTCCACAGAGAAAGTCAATCACAGACTTATTAAAAAAAACTATGCTTATCTAAAAGGAAAGGTGGGGGGAATGGACAAATGAAGATTAGTGTTACCATATGTATAAAATACATATTATATACATATATCAAAAAGACCGACCGTAGAGCAAGGAAGGTTTACGGAACACTCTGTAATAATTTACACGGGAAGAGGATCTCTACATAAATAGGTGTATAGAATATGTAGATGAACCAGAGTGTGTACACCTTGGACAAGCAACATTCTAACCATTACCCCAATTGAAAACAATTAAAACAACGAACTAGGAGTAATGAGACATCAGCTTATGGGGGCTTTTCCTGGCACATTCCATTCAAATTTACAACCCATGCAAACGACTTCCAGAACGGCTCTGCTGCCCTAGTACCCAGATTTGGGAATGGAGAAATGCTGCATCCTTGTGGCCGTTTCCCACAACAGCAGCTTCCAACCCACTGCAAAAGGTCACTAAATATTCACCAATTGCAGTGCTGTAAATGACACCTGCCCTCCAAAAAATACTGAGGTCGGAAATCGACCAAAAACTTCTAGAGTGCAACCTTCCAAAAAGAAAATTTGAAGAGGTATATTATACTCCCACTTTTTTTCTTTTTTCTTTGAACAGAAAAGAAAAAGGCGTGGAAAAATGATGAATTGTAGGAATTTTTACAGACATGTAAACCCAAATTACAAAAACCTATCAGCTCACACCAGTCAGAATGGCCATCAACAAAAACGCTGCAAACAAGAAATGCTGACGTGATTGTGGAGAAATGCGTACCCTCGATTCTAAGGGGGACGTGGTAAGAGCCACTAATGCAAGCACAATTGAGGTGCCTTGAAAAGGTAAACGTTGAGCTACCATACCAGTCAATCAATCATACCCACTGCTGGGCCTATCACCTGAGAAAATGAAAACCCAAAATCACAGGCTGGCAATCCTGCACTCCAGCAATATTTACCATAGGCAACACTTGGAAGCAACGAAAATGTCCATCAACAGAGGAATGCACCAAGAAGTGGTCCATGTACACAATGGAATATTAGCCATGGAAAACACTGAAGCACTGCTCTTTGAGGCACCATAGATGAGCCTGGAGATAATCACAAAACATGAAGTAGGTCGGAAAGCAAAAGAACTATAGCCTATATTATCACTTATGGCATTATCTAATAACTGACACAGATGAAAATATTTCCAAAGAGAAAGACACTCACAGGCTGAGAGAACAAACTATGCTCATCTAAAAGGAAAGGAGGGGGGAAATTGAGAAATGAAGGTTAGTGTTACTATACATATACAAATACATATTATATGCATGTATCAAAAAGACCGAACATATAGCAAGAGAGGTCGACGGAACACTGTAATATTTTACATGGGAAGAGGATCTGTACATTAATAGACATACATAATGTACAAATGAACCAGATTGTGTACACCTAGGACAAACTATATTCTAAACTTTACCCAGATTAAAAAAAAGTTTAAAAACCAAGAAGAAGGAATGAGACCTAAACTTATGGGGATTTCTCCTGGCAAATTCCATTCCAATTTACAACCTAGGACAATGACTTCCAGAAAGGCTCTGCTGCCCTAGCACCCAGAATGGGGAATGGAGAAATGCTACCTCCTTGTGGCCGTTTCCCACAACAGCAGCTTTGAACCCACTGCAAAAGGTCACTAAATTTTCACCAACTTGCAGTTCTGTAAATGACACCTGACCTCCAGAAACTTTCTGGGGTCAAAAATCGACCACAAAATTCAGAAGAGGGCAACCTTCGAAGAAGACAATTTCAAGAGCTATATTGTACTCACGGTTTTTTCTTTTAAGAGAAAAGAAAAAGACGTAGGAATATGATGGATTTTAAAAATTTTAATGACATGCATACCTATATTACAAAAACCTATCAGCTCACAGCAGTCAGAATGGCCATTAGGAAAAAATGCTGCAAAAAATAAACGGTGAAGGGAGAGTGGAGAAATGCGTACCCTCGGTTGTAAGGGGGGGCATGTAAAGAGCCACTAAAGAAAACACAATGTAGGTGCTTTGAAAAGGGAGACATTTGAGCTACCAGTCAATCAATCACAACCACTGCTGGGCCTATCACCTGAGAAAATGAGAATCAAAAAGTCACAGGCTGGCAAACCTGTACGCCAGCAAGATTTACCATAGCCAGCACTTGGAAGCAATGAAAATGTCCATCAACCGAGGAACGCACCAAGAAGAAGTGGTCCACGTACACAATGGAATATTACTCTAATAATAAATATAAATTAAATTTAAAAACAAACAAAAGCAAGGAGACATCAACATTTGTGGGTTTACCCGGGCACATTGCACTCTAATTTATAACCGAAGAACACCCCTGGCCGGTAGGTCTGTTTCCCTAGTACCAGCATGGGGAACGTAGAAAGGCTGCCACTCTCTGGCTGTTACCTGCAAAAGCAGGTTTAAAGCCTGAGCTAATGGTCACTTCATATGAACAAGTACTGCAGGGCTGTAAATGAAACCTGCCCTCAAAATGTCTTGAGGGAGATAATGGCCAAAATATTTCCAATGGTGACACATACTTTAAGAAAACACTTTGAAGAAATAAGCTCTAATCACAGCTGGAAAAACAAAAAGGACATGTCTTAAAGCTCAATTTCAACGCATTATGAGACACATGCAAATTCAACCACAAAGAGGTATCAGCTCACACCACTCAGAATAACCATCAGCAAAAACTGCAAAGAATAAATGCTGAAGGTGCTGGGAAGAAATACATACCCTCCACTTTAAGTGGGACGTAACCTGGAAAGAGCCACTAAGGAGAACAGAATAGAGGTGCCTTTAAAGGTAAACATTGAGCTACCTATGATCCAGCAGACCTACTCCTGGACCTATAAACTAAGAAGACAGAATTGGAAGGACACAGGCACGCAAATCTGCATCGCATAGTATTACAGTAGCCAAGATATGGAAGTAACCAAAAAGTCCACCGACAGATGGGTGGACAGAGAAGAACTGCTACCTGTACAGATGGAATATGAGCTAGTGAAAAAATGAAACAGTGCCATTTGCAGCACCATAGAGGAGTCTAGAAGTAATCACGCAACTTGGAGTAAGTGAGAAAGCGAAAGACACATGTCCTATCATATCACATATAGGTGTTACCTAAAAGATGTTACAAACAAAGACATTTCCACAGAGAAACACTATCATAGATTCATTACAAAAACTTATGGTTCACCAAATGGAAAGGTGTGAGGATTGGATACCTCACCATATTGAGGTTAACAGAGAGATACAAACACATGTGGAATATATAATCACCAAAGACGTACGCAATACCAAGAGAAGACTACTCAACATTGTGTCATAACCTACATGGGAAAAGGATCCGAAGAAGACTAGATATATGCATATGTGTGAAAGTACCACATCTCGCACTCCTGGAACAAACAAAACATTGTAATCAAGTTGGCTGTGATAAAAAATAAAAATTAAGTTAAAAATACCAACAAGAAGTAATGAGACATAAATTAAAGGGCTTTTTCCTCGCACATTCCATTCTAATTTACAACCTAGAACACCACTTCCAGTAAGGCTCTGTTGCCCTAGTAACCAGATTTGGTAAAGGAGAAATGCTGCCGCCTTGTGGCCGATTCCCGCAAGAGCAGCTTTTAACCCAAAGCTAATGGTCACTTACCATTCACAAAGACTCAGGGCTGTAAAGGACAACTGCCCTGAAAATTGTGCTGAGGTAGGGAATGGAGAAAAAGAATTCAAAGCAGGCAAAATTTTCACGAAGATAGTATGAAGAGGTAAGTTTTACTCACTCTCTTTTTAAAGAAAGGAAAATGGATAAAAGCTCCACCTCAGGAAGTATTAGACTCATGCAATCTAATCTACAAAAAGTTTTCAACTCACACCAGTCGACTGACCATTGGCAAAAAGTCTACAAGCAATAAATGCTGAAGAGGTTTTAGAGAACTGTGTACCCTCTAGCTGCTGGTGAGATGTAAAAGGGTTAAACACTAATAATGAGAACAGAAAGGAGCTGCGTTGAAAAGGAAAAATTGAGGTACCATTCAATCCAGCAGGCGCACCAATGGGCCTCTCACCGGAGAAGACCAGAATGAAGAAGACCCGGGCTGCAAAAGCTGCAGTGCAGCCTTATTCACAATAGACAAGACAGTGAAGCAACCAAAATGTCCATCAACAGATGAAAGGATAAAGAAGTGGTCCCTGTACACAATGAATACTAGCCATGGAAAACAATGAAACACTGCTCTTTGAGGCACCATAGATGATCTTGGAGATAATCACAGAACATGAGGTAAGTCGGAAAGCAAAAGTCCTATATCCTATGATATCACTTATAGGCGTTATCTAATAACTGACACAAATGAACATATTTCCACAGAGAAAGTCAATCACAGACTTATTAAAAAAAAAAAACTATGCTTATCTAAAAGGAAAGGTGGGGGGAATGGATAAATGAAGATTAGCGATACCATATGTATACAAATACATATTATATACATATATCAAAAAGACCGACCGTAGAGCAAGGAAGGTTTACGGAACACTCTGTAATAATTTACACGGGAAGAGGATCTCTACATAAATAGGTGTATAGAATATGTAGATGAACCAGAGTGTGTACACCTTGGACAAGCAACATTCTAACCATTACCCCAATTGAAAACAATTAAAACAACGAACTAGGAGTAATGAGACATCAGCTTATGGGGGCTTTTCCTGGCACATTCCATTCAAATTTACAACCCAGGCAAACGACTTCCAGAACGGCTCTGCCGCCCTAGTACCCAGATTTGGGAATGGAGAAATGCTGCATCCTTGTGGCCGTTTCCCACAACAGCAGCTTTCAACCCACTGCAAAAGGTCACTAAATATTCACCAATTGCAGTGCTGTAAATGACACCTGCCCTCCAAAAAATACTGAGGTCGGAAATCGACCAAAAACTTCTAGAGTGCAACCTTCCAAAAAGAAAATTTGAAGAGGTATATTATACTCCCACTTTTTTTCTTTTTTCTTTGAACAGAAAAGAAAAAGGCGTGGAAAAATGATGAATTGTAGGAATTTTTACAGACATGTAAACCCAAATTACAAAAACCTATCAGCTCACACCAGTCAGAATGGCCATCAACAAAAACGCTGCAAACAAGAAATGCTGACGTGATTGTGGAGAAATGCGTACCCTCGATTCTAAGGGGGACGTGGTAAGAGCCACTAATGCAAGCACAATTGAGGTGCCTTGAAAAGGTAAACGTTGAGCTACCATACCAGTCAATCAATCATACCCACTGCTGGGCCTATCACCTGAGAAAATGAAAACCCAAAATCACAGGCTGGCAATCCTGCACTCCAGCAATATTTACCATAGGCAACACTTGGAAGCAACGAAAATGTCCATCAACAGAGGAATGCACCAAGAAGTGGTCCATGTACACAATGGAATATTAGCCATGGAAAACACTGAAGCACTGCTCTTTGAGGCACCATAGATGAGCCTGGAGATAATCACAAAACATGAAGTAGGTCGGAAAGCAAAAGAACTATAGCCTATATTATCACTTATGGCATTATCTAATAACTGACACAGATGAAAATATTTCCAAAGAGAAAGACACTCACAGGCTGAGAGAACAAACTATGCTCATCTAAAAGGAAAGGAGGGGGGAAATTGAGAAATGAAGGTTAGTGTTACTATACATATACAAATACATATTATATGCATGTATCAAAAAGACCGAACATATAGCAAGAGAGGTCGACGGAACACTGTAATATTTTACATGGGAAGAGGATCTGTACATTAATAGACATACATAATGTACAAATGAACCAGATTGTGTACACCTAGGACAAACTATATTCTAAACTTTACCCAGATTAAAAAAAAGTTTAAAAACCAAGAAGAAGGAATGAGACCTAAACTTATGGGGATTTCTCCTGGCAAATTCCATTCCAATTTACAACCTAGGACAATGACTTCCAGAAAGGCTCTGCTGCCCTAGCACCCAGAATGGGGAATGGAGAAATGCTACCTCCTTGTGGCCGTTTCCCACAACAGCAGCTTTGAACCCACTGCAAAAGGTCACTAAATTTTCACCAACTTGCAGTTCTGTAAATGACACCTGACCTCCAGAAACTTTCTGGGGTCAAAAATCGACCACAAAATTCAGAAGAGGGCAACCTTCGAAGAAGACAATTTCAAGAGCTATATTGTACTCACGGTTTTTTCTTTTAAGAGAAAAGAAAAAGACGTAGGAATATGATGGATTTTAAAAATTTTAATGACATGCATACCTATATTACAAAAACCTATCAGCTCACAGCAGTCAGAATGGCCATTAGGAAAAAATGCTGCAAAAAATAAACGGTGAAGGGAGAGTGGAGAAATGCGTACCCTCGGTTGTAAGGGGGGGCATGTAAAGAGCCACTAAAGAAAACACAATGTAGGTGCTTTGAAAAGGGAGACATTTGAGCTACCAGTCAATCAATCACAACCACTGCTGGGCCTATCACCTGAGAAAATGAGAATCAAAAAGTCACAGGCTGGCAAACCTGTACGCCAGCAAGATTTACCATAGCCAGCACTTGGAAGCAATGAAAATGTCCATCAACCGAGGAACGCACCAAGAAGAAGTGGTCCACGTACACAATGGAATATTACTCTAATAATAAATATAAATTAAATTTAAAAACAAACAAAAGCAAGGAGACATCAACATTTGTGGGTTTACCCGGGCACATTGCACTCTAATTTATAACCGAAGAACACCCCTGGCCGGTAGGTCTGTTTCCCTAGTACCAGCATGGGGAACGTAGAAAGGCTGCCGCTCTCTGGCTGTTACCTACAAAAGCAGGTTTAAAGCCTGAGCTAATGGTCACTTCATATGAACAAGTACTACAGGGCTGTAAATGAAACCTGCCCTCAAAATGTCTTGAGGGAGATAATGGCCAAAATATTTCCAATGGTGACACATACTTTAAGAAAACACTTTGAAGAAATAAGCTCTAATCACAGCTGGAAAAACAAAAAGGACATGTCTTAAAGCTCAATTTCAACGCATTATGAGACACATGCAAATTCAACCACAAAGAGGTATCAGCTCACACCACTCAGAATAACCATCAGCAAAAACTACAAAGAATAAATGCTGAAGGTGCTGGGAAGAAATACATACCCTCCACTTTAAGTGGGACGTAACCTGGAAAGAGCCACTAAGGAGAACAGAATAGAGGTGCCTTTAAAGGTAAACATTGAGCTACCATATGATCCAGCAGACCTATTCCTGGACCTATAAACTAAGAAGACAGAATTGGAAGGACACAGGCACGCAAATCTGCATCGCATAGTATTACAGTAGCCAAGATATGGAAGTAACCAAAGAGTCCACCGACAGATGGGTGGACAGAGAAGAACTGCTACCTGTACAGATGGAATATGAGCTAGTGAAAAAATGAAACAGTGCCATTTGCAGCACCATAGAGGAGTCTAGAAGTAATCACGCAACTTGGAGTAAGTGAGAAAGCGAAAGACACATGTCCTATCATATCACATATAGGTGTTACCTAAAAGATGATACAAACAAAGACATTTCCACAGAGAAACACTATCATAGATTCATTACAAAAACTTATGGTTCACCAAATGGAAAGGTGTGAGGATTGGATACCTCACCATATTGAGGTTAACAGAGAGATACAAACACATGTGGAATATATAATCACCAAAGACGTACGCAATACCAAGAGAAGACTACTCAACATTGTGTCATAACCTACATGGGAAAAGGATCCGAAGAAGACTAGATATATGCATATGTGTGAAAGTACCACATCTCACACTCCTGGAACAAACAAAACATTGTAATCAAGTTGGCTGTGATAAAAAATAAATATTAAGTTAAAAATACCAACAAGAAGTAATGAGACATAAATTAAAGGGCTTTTTCCTCACACATTCCATTCTAATTTACAACCTAGAACACCACTTCCAATAAGGCTCTGTTGCCCTAGTAACCAGATTTGGTAAAGGAGAAATGCTGCCGCCTTGTGGCCAATTCCCGCAAGAGCAGCTTTTAACCCACAGCTAATGGTCACTTACCATTCACAAGGACTCAGGGCTGCAAAGGACACCTGCCCTCAAAATTGTGCTGAGGTAGGGAATGGAGAAAAATAATTCAAAACAGGCAAAATTTTCACGAAGATAGTATGAAGAGGTAAGTTTTACTCACTCTCTTTTTAAAGAAAGGAAAATGGATAAAAGCTCCACCTCAGGAAGTATTAGACTCATGCAATCTAATCTACAAAAAGTTTTCAACTCACACCAGTCGACTGACCATTGGCAAAAAGTCTACAAGCAATAAATGCTGAAGAGGTTTTAGAGAACTGTGTACCCTCTAGCTGCTGGTGAGATGTAAAAGGGTTAAACGCTAATAATGAGAACAGAAAGCAGCTGCGTTGAAAAGGAAAAATTGAGGTACCATTCAATCCAGCAGGCGCACCAATGGGCCTCTCACCGGAGAAGACCAGAATGAAGAAGACCCGGGCTGCAAAAGCTGCAGTGCAGCCTTATTCACAATAGACAAGACAGTGAAGCAACCAAAATGTCCATCAACAGATGAAAGGATAAAGAAGTGGTCCCTGTACACAATGAATACTAGCCATGGAAAACAATGAAACACTGCTCTTTGAGGCACCATAGATGATCTTGGAGATAATCACAGAACATGAGGTAAGTCGGAAAGCAAAAGTCCTATATCCTATGATATCACTTATAGGCGTTATCTAATAACTGACACAAATGAACATATTTCCACAGAGAAAGTCAATCACAGACTTATTAAAAAAAACTATGCTTATCTAAAAGGAAAGGTGGGGGGAATGGACAAATGAAGATTAGTGTTACCATATGTATAAAATACATATTATATACATATATCAAAAAGACCGACCGTAGAGCAAGGAAGGTTTACGGAACACTCTGTAATAATTTACACGGGAAGAGGATCTCTACATAAATAGGTGTATAGAATATGTAGATGAACCAGAGTGTGTACACCTTGGACAAGCAACATTCTAACCATTACCCCAATTGAAAACAATTAAAACAACGAACTAGGAGTAATGAGACATCAGCTTATGGGGGCTTTTCCTGGCACATTCCATTCAAATTTACAACCCATGCAAACGACTTCCAGAACGGCTCTGCTGCCCTAGTACCCAGATTTGGGAATGGAGAAATGCTGCATCCTTGTGGCCGTTTCCCACAACAGCAGCTTTCAACCCACTGCAAAAGGTCACTAAATATTCACCAATTGCAGTGCTGTAAATGACACCTGCCCTCCAAAAAATACTGAGGTCGGAAATCGACCAAAAACTTCTAGAGTGCAACCTTCCAAAAAGAAAATTTGAAGAGGTATATTATACTCCCACTTTTTTTCTTTTTTCTTTGAACAGAAAAGAAAAAGGCGTGGAAAAATGATGAATTGTAGGAATTTTTACAGACATGTAAACCCAAATTACAAAAACCTATCAGCTCACACCAGTCAGAATGGCCATCAACAAAAACGCTGCAAACAAGAAATGCTGACGTGATTGTGGAGAAATGCGTACCCTCGATTCTAAGGGGGACGTGGTAAGAGCCACTAATGCAAGCACAATTGAGGTGCCTTGAAAAGGTAAACGTTGAGCTACCATACCAGTCAATCAATCATACCCACTGCTGGGCCTATCACCTGAGAAAATGAAAACCCAAAATCACAGGCTGGCAATCCTGCACTCCAGCAATATTTACCATAGGCAACACTTGGAAGCAACGAAAATGTCCATCAACAGAGGAATGCACCAAGAAGTGGTCCATGTACACAATGGAATATTAGCCATGGAAAACACTGAAGCACTGCTCTTTGAGGCACCATAGATGAGCCTGGAGATAATCACAAAACATGAAGTAGGTCGGAAAGCAAAAGAACTATAGCCTATATTATCACTTATGGCATTATCTAATAACTGACACAGATGAAAATATTTCCAAAGAGAAAGACACTCACAGGCTGAGAGAACAAACTATGCTCATCTAAAAGGAAAGGAGGGGGGAAATTGAGAAATGAAGGTTAGTGTTACTATACATATACAAATACATATTATATGCATGTATCAAAAAGACCGAACATATAGCAAGAGAGGTCGACGGAACACTGTAATATTTTACATGGGAAGAGGATCTGTACATTAATAGACATACATAATGTACAAATGAACCAGATTGTGTACACCTAGGACAAACTATATTCTAAACTTTACCCAGATTAAAAAAAAGTTTAAAAACCAAGAAGAAGGAATGAGACCTAAACTTATGGGGATTTCTCCTGGCAAATTCCATTCCAATTTACAACCTAGGACAATGACTTCCAGAAAGGCTCTGCTGCCCTAGCACCCAGAATGGGGAATGGAGAAATGCTACCTCCTTGTGGCCGTTTCCCACAACAGCAGCTTTGAACCCACTGCAAAAGGTCACTAAATTTTCACCAACTTGCAGTTCTGTAAATGACACCTGACCTCCAGAAACTTTCTGGGGTCAAAAATCGACCACAAAATTCAGAAGAGGGCAACCTTCGAAGAAGACAATTTCAAGAGCTATATTGTACTCACGGTTTTTTCTTTTAAGAGAAAAGAAAAAGACGTAGGAATATGATGGATTTTAAAAATTTTAATGACATGCATACCTATATTACAAAAACCTATCAGCTCACAGCAGTCAGAATGGCCATTAGGAAAAAATGCTGCAAAAAATAAACGGTGAAGGGAGAGTGGAGAAATGCGTACCCTCGGTTGTAAGGGGGGGCATGTAAAGAGCCACTAAAGAAAACACAATGTAGGTGCTTTGAAAAGGGAGACATTTGAGCTACCAGTCAATCAATCACAACCACTGCTGGGCCTATCACCTGAGAAAATGAGAATCAAAAAGTCACAGGCTGGCAAACCTGTACGCCAGCAAGATTTACCATAGCCAGCACTTGGAAGCAATGAAAATGTCCATCAACCGAGGAACGCACCAAGAAGAAGTGGTCCACGTACACAATGGAATATTACTCTAATAATAAATATAAATTAAATTTAAAAACAAACAAAAGCAAGGAGACATCAACATTTGTGGGTTTACCCGGGCACATTGCACTCTAATTTATAACCGAAGAACACCCCTGGCCGGTAGGTCTGTTTCCCTAGTACCAGCATGGGGAACGTAGAAAGGCTGCCACTCTCTGGCTGTTACCTGCAAAAGCAGGTTTAAAGCCTGAGCTAATGGTCACTTCATATGAACAAGTACTGCAGGGCTGTAAATGAAACCTGCCCTCAAAATGTCTTGAGGGAGATAATGGCCAAAATATTTCCAATGGTGACACATACTTTAAGAAAACACTTTGAAGAAATAAGCTCTAATCACAGCTGGAAAAACAAAAAGGACATGTCTTAAAGCTCAATTTCAACGCATTATGAGACACATGCAAATTCAACCACAAAGAGGTATCAGCTCACACCACTCAGAATAACCATCAGCAAAAACTGCAAAGAATAAATGCTGAAGGTGCTGGGAAGAAATACATACCCTCCACTTTAAGTGGGACGTAACCTGGAAAGAGCCACTAAGGAGAACAGAATAGAGGTGCCTTTAAAGGTAAACATTGAGCTACCTATGATCCAGCAGACCTACTCCTGGACCTATAAACTAAGAAGACAGAATTGGAAGGACACAGGCACGCAAATCTGCATCGCATAGTATTACAGTAGCCAAGATATGGAAGTAACCAAAAAGTCCACCGACAGATGGGTGGACAGAGAAGAACTGCTACCTGTACAGATGGAATATGAGCTAGTGAAAAAATGAAACAGTGCCATTTGCAGCACCATAGAGGAGTCTAGAAGTAATCACGCAACTTGGAGTAAGTGAGAAAGCGAAAGACACATGTCCTATCATATCACATATAGGTGTTACCTAAAAGATGTTACAAACAAAGACATTTCCACAGAGAAACACTATCATAGATTCATTACAAAAACTTATGGTTCACCAAATGGAAAGGTGTGAGGATTGGATACCTCACCATATTGAGGTTAACAGAGAGATACAAACACATGTGGAATATATAATCACCAAAGACGTACGCAATACCAAGAGAAGACTACTCAACATTGTGTCATAACCTACATGGGAAAAGGATCCGAAGAAGACTAGATATATGCATATGTGTGAAAGTACCACATCTCGCACTCCTGGAACAAACAAAACATTGTAATCAAGTTGGCTGTGATAAAAAATAAAAATTAAGTTAAAAATACCAACAAGAAGTAATGAGACATAAATTAAAGGGCTTTTTCCTCGCACATTCCATTCTAATTTACAACCTAGAACACCACTTCCAGTAAGGCTCTGTTGCCCTAGTAACCAGATTTGGTAAAGGAGAAATGCTGCCGCCTTGTGGCCGATTCCCGCAAGAGCAGCTTTTAACCCAAAGCTAATGGTCACTTACCATTCACAAAGACTCAGGGCTGTAAAGGACAACTGCCCTGAAAATTGTGCTGAGGTAGGGAATGGAGAAAAAGAATTCAAAGCAGGCAAAATTTTCACGAAGATAGTATGAAGAGGTAAGTTTTACTCACTCTCTTTTTAAAGAAAGGAAAATGGATAAAAGCTCCACCTCAGGAAGTATTAGACTCATGCAATCTAATCTACAAAAAGTTTTCAACTCACACCAGTCGACTGACCATTGGCAAAAAGTCTACAAGCAATAAATGCTGAAGAGGTTTTAGAGAACTGTGTACCCTCTAGCTGCTGGTGAGATGTAAAAGGGTTAAACACTAATAATGAGAACAGAAAGGAGCTGCGTTGAAAAGGAAAAATTGAGGTACCATTCAATCCAGCAGGCGCACCAATGGGCCTCTCACCGGAGAAGACCAGAATGAAGAAGACCCGGGCTGCAAAAGCTGCAGTGCAGCCTTATTCACAATAGACAAGACAGTGAAGCAACCAAAATGTCCATCAACAGATGAAAGGATAAAGAAGTGGTCCCTGTACACAATGAATACTAGCCATGGAAAACAATGAAACACTGCTCTTTGAGGCACCATAGATGATCTTGGAGATAATCACAGAACATGAGGTAAGTCGGAAAGCAAAAGTCCTATATCCTATGATATCACTTATAGGCGTTATCTAATAACTGACACAAATGAACATATTTCCACAGAGAAAGTCAATCACAGACTTATTAAAAAAAAAAAAACTATGCTTATCTAAAAGGAAAGGTGGGGGGAATGGATAAATGAAGATTAGCGATACCATATGTATACAAATACATATTATATACATATATCAAAAAGACCGACCGTAGAGCAAGGAAGGTTTACGGAACACTCTGTAATAATTTACACGGGAAGAGGATCTCTACATAAATAGGTGTATAGAATATGTAGATGAACCAGAGTGTGTACACCTTGGACAAGCAACATTCTAACCATTACCCCAATTGAAAACAATTAAAACAACGAACTAGGAGTAATGAGACATCAGCTTATGGGGGCTTTTCCTGGCACATTCCATTCAAATTTACAACCCAGGCAAACGACTTCCAGAACGGCTCTGCCGCCCTAGTACCCAGATTTGGGAATGGAGAAATGCTGCATCCTTGTGGCCGTTTCCCACAACAGCAGCTTTCAACCCACTGCAAAAGGTCACTAAATATTCACCAATTGCAGTGCTGTAAATGACACCTGCCCTCCAAAAAATACTGAGGTCGGAAATCGACCAAAAACTTCTAGAGTGCAACCTTCCAAAAAGAAAATTTGAAGAGGTATATTATACTCCCACTTTTTTTCTTTTTTCTTTGAACAGAAAAGAAAAAGGCGTGGAAAAATGATGAATTGTAGGAATTTTTACAGACATGTAAACCCAAATTACAAAAACCTATCAGCTCACACCAGTCAGAATGGCCATCAACAAAAACGCTGCAAACAAGAAATGCTGACGTGATTGTGGAGAAATGCGTACCCTCGATTCTAAGGGGGACGTGGTAAGAGCCACTAATGCAAGCACAATTGAGGTGCCTTGAAAAGGTAAACGTTGAGCTACCATACCAGTCAATCAATCATACCCACTGCTGGGCCTATCACCTGAGAAAATGAAAACCCAAAATCACAGGCTGGCAATCCTGCACTCCAGCAATATTTACCATAGGCAACACTTGGAAGCAACGAAAATGTCCATCAACAGAGGAATGCACCAAGAAGTGGTCCATGTACACAATGGAATATTAGCCATGGAAAACACTGAAGCACTGCTCTTTGAGGCACCATAGATGAGCCTGGAGATAATCACAAAACATGAAGTAGGTCGGAAAGCAAAAGAACTATAGCCTATATTATCACTTATGGCATTATCTAATAACTGACACAGATGAAAATATTTCCAAAGAGAAAGACACTCACAGGCTGAGAGAACAAACTATGCTCATCTAAAAGGAAAGGAGGGGGGAAATTGAGAAATGAAGGTTAGTGTTACTATACATATACAAATACATATTATATGCATGTATCAAAAAGACCGAACATATAGCAAGAGAGGTCGACGGAACACTGTAATATTTTACATGGGAAGAGGATCTGTACATTAATAGACATACATAATGTACAAATGAACCAGATTGTGTACACCTAGGACAAACTATATTCTAAACTTTACCCAGATTAAAAAAAAGTTTAAAAACCAAGAAGAAGGAATGAGACCTAAACTTATGGGGATTTCTCCTGGCAAATTCCATTCCAATTTACAACCTAGGACAATGACTTCCAGAAAGGCTCTGCTGCCCTAGCACCCAGAATGGGGAATGGAGAAATGCTACCTCCTTGTGGCCGTTTCCCACAACAGCAGCTTTGAACCCACTGCAAAAGGTCACTAAATTTTCACCAACTTGCAGTTCTGTAAATGACACCTGACCTCCAGAAACTTTCTGGGGTCAAAAATCGACCACAAAATTCAGAAGAGGGCAACCTTCGAAGAAGACAATTTCAAGAGCTATATTGTACTCACGGTTTTTTCTTTTAAGAGAAAAGAAAAAGACGTAGGAATATGATGGATTTTAAAAATTTTAATGACATGCATACCTATATTACAAAAACCTATCAGCTCACAGCAGTCAGAATGGCCATTAGGAAAAAATGCTGCAAAAAATAAACGGTGAAGGGAGAGTGGAGAAATGCGTACCCTCGGTTGTAAGGGGGGGCATGTAAAGAGCCACTAAAGAAAACACAATGTAGGTGCTTTGAAAAGGGAGACATTTGAGCTACCAGTCAATCAATCACAACCACTGCTGGGCCTATCACCTGAGAAAATGAGAATCAAAAAGTCACAGGCTGGCAAACCTGTACGCCAGCAAGATTTACCATAGCCAGCACTTGGAAGCAATGAAAATGTCCATCAACCGAGGAACGCACCAAGAAGAAGTGGTCCACGTACACAATGGAATATTACTCTAATAATAAATATAAATTAAATTTAAAAACAAACAAAAGCAAGGAGACATCAACATTTGTGGGTTTACCCGGGCACATTGCACTCTAATTTATAACCGAAGAACACCCCTGGCCGGTAGGTCTGTTTCCCTAGTACCAGCATGGGGAACGTAGAAAGGCTGCCGCTCTCTGGCTGTTACCTGCAAAAGCAGGTTTAAAGCCTGAGCTAATGGTCACTTCATATGAACAAGTACTGCAGGGCTGTAAATGAAACCTGCCCTCAAAATGTCTTGAGGGAGATAATGGCCAAAATATTTCCAATGGTGACACATACTTTAAGAAAACACTTTGAAGAAATAAGCTCTAATCACAGCTGGAAAAACAAAAAGGACATGTCTTAAAGCTCAATTTCAACGCATTATGAGACACATGCAAATTCAACCACAAAGAGGTATCAGCTCACACCACTCAGAATAACCATCAGCAAAAACTGCAAAGAATAAATGCTGAAGGTGCTGGGAAGAAATACATACCCTCCACTTTAAGTGGGACGTAACCTGGAAAGAGCCACTAAGGAGAACAGAATAGAGGTGCCTTTAAAGGTAAACATTGAGCTACCTATGATCCAGCAGACCTACTCCTGGACCTATAAACTAAGAAGACAGAATTGGAAGGACACAGGCACGCAAATCTGCATCGCATAGTATTACAGTAGCCAAGATATGGAAGTAACCAAAAAGTCCACCGACAGATGGGTGGACAGAGAAGAACTGCTACCTGTACAGATGGAATATGAGCTAGTGAAAAAATGAAACAGTGCCATTTGCAGCACCATAGAGGAGTCTAGAAGTAATCACGCAACTTGGAGTAAGTGAGAAAGCGAAAGACACATGTCCTATCATATCACATATAGGTGTTACCTAAAAGATGTTACAAACAAAGACATTTCCACAGAGAAACACTATCATAGATTCATTACAAAAACTTATGGTTCACCAAATGGAAAGGTGTGAGGATTGGATACCTCACCATATTGAGGTTAACAGAGAGATACAAACACATGTGGAATATATAATCACCAAAGACGTACGCAATACCAAGAGAAGACTACTCAACATTGTGTCATAACCTACATGGGAAAAGGATCCGAAGAAGACTAGATATATGCATATGTGTGAAAGTACCACATCTCGCACTCCTGGAACAAACAAAACATTGTAATCAAGTTGGCTGTGATAAAAAATAAAAATTAAGTTAAAAATACCAACAAGAAGTAATGAGACATAAATTAAAGGGCTTTTTCCTCGCACATTCCATTCTAATTTACAACCTAGAACACCACTTCCAGTAAGGCTCTGTTGCCCTAGTAACCAGATTTGGTAAAGGAGAAATGCTGCCGCCTTGTGGCCGATTCCCGCAAGAGCAGCTTTTAACCCAAAGCTAATGGTCACTTACCATTCACAAAGACTCAGGGCTGTAAAGGACAACTGCCCTGAAAATTGTGCTGAGGTAGGGAATGGAGAAAAAGAATTCAAAGCAGGCAAAATTTTCACGAAGATAGTATGAAGAGGTAAGTTTTACTCACTCTCTTTTTAAAGAAAGGAAAATGGATAAAAGCTCCACCTCAGGAAGTATTAGACTCATGCAATCTAATCTACAAAAAGTTTTCAACTCACACCAGTCGACTGACCATTGGCAAAAAGTCTACAAGCAATAAATGCTGAAGAGGTTTTAGAGAACTGTGTACCCTCTAGCTGCTGGTGAGATGTAAAAGGGTTAAACGCTAATAATGAGAACAGAAAGGAGCTGCGTTGAAAAGGAAAAATTGAGGTACCATTCAATCCAGCAGGCGCACCAATGGGCCTCTCACCGGAGAAGACCAGAATGAAGAAGACCCGGGCTGCAAAAGCTGCAGTGCAGCCTTATTCACAATAGACAAGACAGTGAAGCAACCAAAATGTCCATCAACAGATGAAAGGATAAAGAAGTGGTCCCTGTACACAATGAATACTAGCCATGGAAAACAATGAAACACTGCTCTTTGAGGCACCATAGATGATCTTGGAGATAATCACAGAACATGAGGTAAGTCGGAAAGCAAAAGTCCTATATCCTATGATATCACTTATAGGCGTTATCTAATAACTGACACAAATGAACATATTTCCACAGAGAAAGTCAATCACAGACTTATTAAAAAAAACTATGCTTATCTAAAAGGAAAGGTGGGGGGAATGGACAAATGAAGATTAGCGTTACCATATGTATAAAATACATATTATATACATATATCAAAAAGACCGACCGTAGAGCAAGGAAGGTTTACGGAACACTCTGTAATAATTTACACGGGAAGAGGATCTCTACATAAATAGGTGTATAGAATATGTAGATGAACCAGAGTGTGTACACCTTGGACAAGCAACATTCTAACCATTACCCCAATTGAAAACAATTAAAACAACGAACTAGGAGTAATGAGACATCAGCTTATGGGGGCTTTTCCTGGCACATTCCATTCAAATTTACAACCCATGCAAACGACTTCCAGAACGGCTCTGCCGCCCTAGTACCCAGATTTGGGAATGGAGAAATGCTGCATCCTTGTGGCCGTTTCCCACAACAGCAGCTTCCAACCCACTGCAAAAGGTCACTAAATATTCACCAATTGCAGTGCTGTAAATGACACCTGCCCTCCAAAAAATACTGAGGTCGGAAATCGACCAAAAACTTCTAGAGTGCAACCTTCCAAAAAGAAAATTTGAAGAGGTATATTATACTCCCACTTTTTTTCTTTTTTCTTTGAACAGAAAAGAAAAAGGCGTGGAAAAATGATGAATTGTAGGAATTTTTACAGACATGTAAACCCAAATTACAAAAACCTATCAGCTCACACCAGTCAGAATGGCCATCAACAAAAACGCTGCAAACAAGAAATGCTGACGTGATTGTGGAGAAATGCGTACCCTCGATTCTAAGGGGGACGTGGTAAGAGCCACTAATGCAAGCACAATTGAGGTGCCTTGAAAAGGTAAACGTTGAGCTACCATACCAGTCAATCAATCATACCCACTGCTGGGCCTATCACCTGAGAAAATGAAAACCCAAAATCACAGGCTGGCAATCCTGCACTCCAGCAATATTTACCATAGGCAACACTTGGAAGCAACGAAAATGTCCATCAACAGAGGAATGCACCAAGAAGTGGTCCATGTACACAATGGAATATTAGCCATGGAAAACACTGAAGCACTGCTCTTTGAGGCACCATAGATGAGCCTGGAGATAATCACAAAACATGAAGTAGGTCGGAAAGCAAAAGAACTATAGCCTATATTATCACTTATGGCATTATCTAATAACTGACACAGATGAAAATATTTCCAAAGAGAAAGACACTCACAGGCTGAGAGAACAAACTATGCTCATCTAAAAGGAAAGGAGGGGGGAAATTGAGAAATGAAGGTTAGTGTTCCTATACATATACAAATACATATTATATGCATGTATCAAAAAGACCGAACATATAGCAAGAGAGGTCGACGGAACACTGTAATATTTTACATGGGAAGAGGATCTGTACATTAATAGACATACATAATGTACAAATGAACCAGATTGTGTACACCTAGGACAAACTATATTCTAAACTTTACCCAGATTAAAAAAAAGTTTAAAAACCAAGAAGAAGGAATGAGACCTAAACTTATGGGGATTTCTCCTGGCAAATTCCATTCCAATTTACAACCTAGGACAATGACTTCCAGAAAGGCTCTGCTGCCCTAGCACCCAGAATGGGGAATGGAGAAATGCTACCTCCTTGTGGCCGTTTCCCACAACAGCAGCTTTGAACCCACTGCAAAAGGTCACTAAATTTTCACCAACTTGCAGTTCTGTAAATGACACCTGACCTCCAGAAACTTTCTGGGGTCAAAAATCGACCACAAAATTCAGAAGAGGGCAACCTTCGAAGAAGACAATTTCAAGAGCTATATTGTACTCACGGTTTTTTCTTTTAAGAGAAAAGAAAAAGACGTAGGAATATGATGGATTTTAAAAATTTTAATGACATGCATACCTATATTACAAAAACCTATCAGCTCACAGCAGTCAGAATGGCCATTAGGAAAAAATGCTGCAAAAAATAAACGGTGAAGGGAGAGTGGAGAAATGCGTACCCTCGGTTGTAAGGGGGGGCATGTAAAGAGCCACTAAAGAAAACACAATGTAGGTGCTTTGAAAAGGGAGACATTTGAGCTACCAGTCAATCAATCACAACCACTGCTGGGCCTATCACCTGAGAAAATGAGAATCAAAAAGTCACAGGCTGGCAAACCTGTACGCCAGCAAGATTTACCATAGCCAGCACTTGGAAGCAATGAAAATGTCCATCAACCGAGGAACGCACCAAGAAGAAGTGGTCCACGTACACAATGGAATATTACTCTAATAATAAATATAAATTAAATTTAAAAACAAACAAAAGCAAGGAGACATCAACATTTGTGGGTTTACCCGGGCACATTGCACTCTAATTTATAACCGAAGAACACCCCTGGCCGGTAGGTCTGTTTCCCTAGTACCAGCATGGGGAACGTAGAAAGGCTGCCGCTCTCTGGCTGTTACCTGCAAAAGCAGGTTTAAAGCCTGAGCTAATGGTCACTTCATATGAACAAGTACTGCAGGGCTGTAAATGAAACCTGCCCTCAAAATGTCTTGAGGGAGATAATGGCCAAAATATTTCCAATGGTGACACATACTTTAAGAAAACACTTTGAAGAAATAAGCTCTAATCACAGCTGGAAAAACAAAAAGGACATGTCTTAAAGCTCAATTTCAACGCATTATGAGACACATGCAAATTCAACCACAAAGAGGTATCAGCTCACACCACTCAGAATAACCATCAGCAAAAACTGCAAAGAATAAATGCTGAAGGTGCTGGGAAGAAATACATACCCTCCACTTTAAGTGGGACGTAACCTGGAAAGAGCCACTAAGGAGAACAGAATAGAGGTGCCTTTAAAGGTAAACATTGAGCTACCTATGATCCAGCAGACCTACTCCTGGACCTATAAACTAAGAAGACAGAATTGGAAGGACACAGGCACGCAAATCTGCATCGCATAGTATTACAGTAGCCAAGATATGGAAGTAACCAAAAAGTCCACCGACAGATGGGTGGACAGAGAAGAACTGCTACCTGTACAGATGGAATATGAGCTAGTGAAAAAATGAAACAGTGCCATTTGCAGCACCATAGAGGAGTCTAGAAGTAATCACGCAACTTGGAGTAAGTGAGAAAGCGAAAGACACATGTCCTATCATATCACATATAGGTGTTACCTAAAAGATGTTACAAACAAAGACATTTCCACAGAGAAACACTATCATAGATTCATTACAAAAACTTATGGTTCACCAAATGGAAAGGTGTGAGGATTGGATACCTCACCATATTGAGGTTAACAGAGAGATACAAACACATGTGGAATATATAATCACCAAAGACGTACGCAATACCAAGAGAAGACTACTCAACATTGTGTCATAACCTACATGGGAAAAGGATCCGAAGAAGACTAGATATATGCATATGTGTGAAAGTACCACATCTCGCACTCCTGGAACAAACAAAACATTGTAATCAAGTTGGCTGTGATAAAAAATAAAAATTAAGTTAAAAATACCAACAAGAAGTAATGAGACATAAATAAAAGGGCTTTTTCCTCGCACATTCCATTCTAATTTACAACCTAGAACACCACTTCCAGTAAGGCTCTGTTGCCCTAGTAACCAGATTTGGTAAAGGAGAAATGCTGCCGCCTTGTGGCCGATTCCCGCAAGAGCAGCTTTTAACCCACAGCTAATGGTCACTTACCATTCACAAAGACTCAGGGCTGTAAAGGACAACTGCCCTGAAAATTGTGCTGAGGTAGGGAATGGAGAAAAAGAATTCAAAACAGGCAAAATTTTCACGAAAATAGTATGAAGAGGTAAGTTTTACTCACTCTCTTTTTAAAGAAAGGAAAATGGATAAAAGCTCCACCTCAGGAAGTATTAGACTCATGCAATCTAATCTACAAAAAGTTTTCAACTCACACCAGTCGACTGACCATTGGCAAAAAGTCTACAAGCAATAAATGCTGAAGAGGTTTTAGAGAACTGTGTACCCTCTAGCTGCTGGTGAGATGTAAAAGGGTTAAACGCTAATAATGAGAACAGAAAGGAGCTGCGTTGAAAAGGAAAAATTGAGGTACCATTCAATCCAGCAGGCGCACCAATGGGCCTCTCACCGGAGAAGACCAGAATGAAGAAGACCCGGGCTGCAAAAGCTGCAGTGCAGCCTTATTCACAATAGACAAGACAGTGAAGCAACCAAAATGTCCATCAACAGATGAAAGGATAAAGAAGTGGTCCCTGTACACAATGAATACTAGCCATGGAAAACAATGAAACACTGCTCTTTGAGGCACCATAGATGATCTTGGAGATAATCACAGAACATGAGGTAAGTCGGAAAGCAAAAGTCCTATATCCTATGATATCACTTATAGGCGTTATCTAATAACTGACACAAATGAACATATTTCCACAGAGAAAGTCAATCACAGACTTATTAAAAAAAACTATGCTTATCTAAAAGGAAAGGTGGGGGGAATGGACAAATGAAGATTAGTGTTACCATATGTATAAAATACATATTATATACATATATCAAAAAGACCGACCGTAGAGCAAGGAAGGTTTACGGAACACTCTGTAATAATTTACACGGGAAGAGGATCTCTACATAAATAGGTGTATAGAATATGTAGATGAACCAGAGTGTGTACACCTTGGACAAGCAACATTCTAACCATTACCCCAATTGAAAACAATTAAAACAACGAACTAGGAGTAATGAGACATCAGCTTATGGGGGCTTTTCCTGGCACATTCCATTCAAATTTACAACCCATGCAAACGACTTCCAGAACGGCTCTGCTGCCCTAGTACCCAGATTTGGGAATGGAGAAATGCTGCATCCTTGTGGCCGTTTCCCACAACAGCAGCTTTCAACCCACTGCAAAAGGTCACTAAATATTCACCAATTGCAGTGCTGTAAATGACACCTGCCCTCCAAAAAATACTGAGGTCGGAAATCGACCAAAAACTTCTAGAGTGCAACCTTCCAAAAAGAAAATTTGAAGAGGTATATTATACTCCCACTTTTTTTCTTTTTTCTTTGAACAGAAAAGAAAAAGGCGTGGAAAAATGATGAATTGTAGGAATTTTTACAGACATGTAAACCCAAATTACAAAAACCTATCAGCTCACACCAGTCAGAATGGCCATCAACAAAAACGCTGCAAACAAGAAATGCTGACGTGATTGTGGAGAAATGCGTACCCTCGATTCTAAGGGGGACGTGGTAAGAGCCACTAATGCAAGCACAATTGAGGTGCCTTGAAAAGGTAAACGTTGAGCTACCATACCAGTCAATCAATCATACCCACTGCTGGGCCTATCACCTGAGAAAATGAAAACCCAAAATCACAGGCTGGCAATCCTGCACTCCAGCAATATTTACCATAGGCAACACTTGGAAGCAACGAAAATGTCCATCAACAGAGGAATGCACCAAGAAGTGGTCCATGTACACAATGGAATATTAGCCATGGAAAACACTGAAGCACTGCTCTTTGAGGCACCATAGATGAGCCTGGAGATAATCACAAAACATGAAGTAGGTCGGAAAGCAAAAGAACTATAGCCTATATTATCACTTATGGCATTATCTAATAACTGACACAGATGAAAATATTTCCAAAGAGAAAGACACTCACAGGCTGAGAGAACAAACTATGCTCATCTAAAAGGAAAGGAGGGGGGAAATTGAGAAATGAAGGTTAGTGTTACTATACATATACAAATACATATTATATGCATGTATCAAAAAGACCGAACATATAGCAAGAGAGGTCGACGGAACACTGTAATATTTTACATGGGAAGAGGATCTGTACATTAATAGACATACATAATGTACAAATGAACCAGATTGTGTACACCTAGGACAAACTATATTCTAAACTTTACCCAGATTAAAAAAAAGTTTAAAAACCAAGAAGAAGGAATGAGACCTAAACTTATGGGGATTTCTCCTGGCAAATTCCATTCCAATTTACAACCTAGGACAATGACTTCCAGAAAGGCTCTGCTGCCCTAGCACCCAGAATGGGGAATGGAGAAATGCTACCTCCTTGTGGCCGTTTCCCACAACAGCAGCTTTGAACCCACTGCAAAAGGTCACTAAATTTTCACCAACTTGCAGTTCTGTAAATGACACCTGACCTCCAGAAACTTTCTGGGGTCAAAAATCGACCACAAAATTCAGAAGAGGGCAACCTTCGAAGAAGACAATTTCAAGAGCTATATCGTACTCACGGTTTTTTCTTTTAAGAGAAAAGAAAAAGACGTAGGAATATGATGGATTTTAAAAATTTTAATGACATGCATACCTATATTACAAAAACCTATCAGCTCACAGCAGTCAGAATGGCCATTAGGAAAAAATGCTGCAAAAAATAAACGGTGAAGGGAGAGTGGAGAAATGCGTACCCTCGGTTGTAAGGGGGGGCATGTAAAGAGCCACTAAAGAAAACACAATGTAGGTGCTTTGAAAAGGGAGACATTTGAGCTACCAGTCAATCAATCACAACCACTGCTGGGCCTATCACCTGAGAAAATGAGAATCAAAAAGTCACAGGCTGGCAAACCTGTACGCCAGCAAGATTTACCATAGCCAGCACTTGGAAGCAATGAAAATGTCCATCAACCGAGGAACGCACCAAGAAGAAGTGGTCCACGTACACAATGGAATATTACTCTAATAATAAATATAAATTAAATTTAAAAACAAACAAAAGCAAGGAGACATCAACATTTGTGGGTTTACCCGGGCACATTGCACTCTAATTTATAACCGAAGACCACCCCTGGCC
Organism: Eschrichtius robustus; assembly: GCF_028021215.1. NCBI lineage: Eukaryota > Metazoa > Chordata > Mammalia > Artiodactyla > Eschrichtiidae > Eschrichtius > Eschrichtius robustus. Next base: position 831,601 of record NW_027175140.1, on the reverse strand, counting down.
GGTAGGTCTGTTTCTCTAGTACCAGCATGGGGAATGTAGAAAGGCTGCCGCTCTCTGGCCGTTACCTGCAAAAGCAGGTTTAAAGCCTGAGCTAATGGTCACTTCATATGAACAAGTACTGCAGGGCTGTAAATGAAACCTGCCCTCAAAATGTCTTGAGGGAGATAATGGCCAAAATATTTCCAATGGTGACACATACTTTAAGAAAACACTTTGAAGAAATAAGCTCTAATCACAGCTGGAAAAACAAAAAGGACATGTCTTAAAGCTCAATTTCAACGCATTATGAGACACATGCAAATTCAACCACAAAGAGGTATCAGCTCACACCACTCAGAATAACCATCAGCAAAAACTACAAAGAATAAATGCTGAAGGTGCTGGGAAGAAATACATACCCTCCACTTTAAGTGGGACGTAACCTGGAAAGAGCCACTAAGGAGAACAGAATAGAGGTGCCTTTAAAAGGTAAACATTGAGCTACCATATGATCCAGCAGACCTACTCCTGGACCTATAAACTAAGAAGACAGAATTGGAAGGACACAGGCACGCAAATCTGCATCGCATAGTATTACAGTAGCCAAGATATGGAAGTAACCAAAAAGTCCACCGACAGATGGGTGGACAGAGAAGAACTGCTACCTGTACAGATGGAATATGAGCTAGTGAAAAAATGAAACAGTGCCATTTGCAGCACCATAGAGGAGTCTAGAAGTAATCACGCAACTTGGAGTAAGTGAGAAAGCGAAAGACACATGTCCTATCATATCACATATAGGTGTTACCTAAAAGATGTTACAAACAAAGACATTTCCACAGAGAAACACTATCATAGATTCATTACAAAAACTTATGGTTCACCAAATGGAAAGGTGTGAGGATTGGATACCTCACCATATTGAGGTTAACAGAGAGATACAAACACATGTGGAATATATAATCACCAAAGACGTACGCAATACCAAGAGAAGACTACTCAACATTGTGTCATAACCTACATGGGAAAAGGATCCGAAGAAGACTAGATATATGCATATGTGTGAAAGTACCACATCTCGCACTCCTGGAACAAACAAAACATTGTAATCAAGTTGGCTGTGATAAAAAATAAAAATTAAGTTAAAAATACCAACAAGAAGTAATGAGACATAAATAAAAGGGCTTTTTCCTCGCACATTCCATTCTAATTTACAACCTAGAACACCACTTCCAGTAAGGCTCTGTTGCCCTAGTAACCAGATTTGGTAAAGGAGAAATGCTGCCGCCTTGTGGCCGATTCCCGCAAGAGCAGCTTTTAACCCACAGCTAATGGTCACTTACCATTCACAAAGACTCAGGGCTGTAAAGGACAACTGCCCTGAAAATTGTGCTGAGGTAGGGAATGGAGAAAAAGAATTCAAAACAGGCAAAATTTTCACGAAAATAGTATGAAGAGGTAAGTTTTACTCACTCTCTTTTTAAAGAAAGGAAAATGGATAAAAGCTCCACCTCAGGAAGTATTAGACTCATGCAATCTAATCTACAAAAAGTTTTCAACTCACACCAGTCGACTGACCATTGGCAAAAAGTCTACAAGCAATAAATGCTGAAGAGGTTTTAGAGAACTGTGTACCCTCTAGCTGCTGGTGAGATGTAAAAGGGTTAAACGCTAATAATGAGAACAGAAAGGAGCTGCGTTGAAAAGGAAAAATTGAGGTACCATTCAATCCAGCAGGCGCACCAATGGGCCTCTCACCGGAGAAGACCAGAATGAAGAAGACCCGGGCTGCAAAAGCTGCAGTGCAGCCTTATTCACAATAGACAAGACAGTGAAGCAACCAAAATGTCCATCAACAGATGAAAGGATAAAGAAGTGGTCCCTGTACACAATGAATACTAGCCATGGAAAACAAGGAAACACTGCTCTTTGAGGCACCATAGATGATCTTGGAGATAATCACAGAACATGAGGTAAGTCGGAAAGCAAAAGTCCTATATCCTATGATATCACTTATAGGCGTTATCTAATAACTGACACAAATGAACATATTTCCACAGAGAAAGTCAGTCACAGACTTATTAAAAAAAACTATGCTTATCTAAAAGGAAAGGTGGGGGGAATGGACAAATGAAGATTAGTGTTACCATATGTATAAAATACATATTATATACATATATCAAAAAGACCGACCGTAGAGCAAGGAAGGTTTACGGAACACTCTGTAATAATTTACACGGGAAGAGGATCTCTACATAAATAGGTGTATAGAATATGTAGATGAACCAGAGTGTGTACACCTTGGACAAGCAACATTCTAACCATTACCCCAATTGAAAACAATTAAAACAACGAACTAGGAGTAATGAGACATCAGCTTATGGGGGCTTTTCCTGGCACATTCCATTCAAATTTACAACCCAGGCAAACGACTTCCAGAACGGCTCTGCCGCCCTAGTACCCAGATTTGGGAATGGAGAAATGCTGCATCCTTGTGGCCGTTTCCCACAACAGCAGCTTTCAACCCACTGCAAAAGGTCACTAAATATTCACCAATTGCAGTGCTGTAAATGACACCTGCCCTCCAAAAAATACTGAGGTCGGAAATCGACCAAAAACTTCTAGAGTGCAACCTTCCAAAAAGAAAATTTGAAGAGGTATATTATACTCCCACTTTTTTTCTTTTTTCTTTGAACAGAAAAGAAAAAGGCGTGGAAAAATGATGAATTGTAGGAATTTTTACAGACATGTAAACCCAAATTACAAAAACCTATCAGCTCACACCAGTCAGAATGGCCATCAACAAAAACGCTGCAAACAAGAAATGCTGACGTGATTGTGGAGAAATGCGTACCCTCGATTCTAAGGGGGACGTGGTAAGAGCCACTAATGCAAGCACAATTGAGGTGCCTTGAAAAGGTAAACGTTGAGCTACCATACCAGTCAATCAATCATACCCACTGCTGGGCCTATCACCTGAGAAAATGAAAACCCAAAATCACAGGCTGGCAATCCTGCACTCCAGCAATATTTACCATAGGCAACACTTGGAAGCAACGAAAATGTCCATCAACAGAGGAATGCACCAAGAAGTGGTCCATGTACACAATGGAATATTAGCCATGGAAAACACTGAAGCACTGCTCTTTGAGGCACCATAGATGAGCCTGGAGATAATCACAAAACATGAAGTAGGTCGGAAAGCAAAAGAACTATAGCCTATATTATCACTTATGGCATTATCTAATAACTGACACAGATGAAAATATTTCCAAAGAGAAAGACACTCACAGGCTGAGAGAACAAACTATGCTCATCTAAAAGGAAAGGAGGGGGGAAATTGAGAAATGAAGGTTAGTGTTCCTATACATATACAAATACATATTATATGCATGTATCAAAAAGACCGAACATATAGCAAGAGAGGTCGACGGAACACTGTAATATTTTACATGGGAAGAGGATCTGTACATTAATAGACATACATAATGTACAAATGAACCAGATTGTGTACACCTAGGACAAACTATATTCTAAACTTTACCCAGATTAAAAAAAAGTTTAAAAACCAAGAAGAAGGAATGAGACCTAAACTTATGGGGATTTCTCCTGGCAAATTCCATTCCAATTTACAACCTAGGACAATGACTTCCAGAAAGGCTCTGCTGCCCTAGCACCCAGAATGGGGAATGGAGAAATGCTACCTCCTTGTGGCCGTTTCCCACAACAGCAGCTTTGAACCCACTGCAAAAGGTCACTAAATTTTCACCAACTTGCAGTTCTGTAAATGACACCTGACCTCCAGAAACTTTCTGGGGTCAAAAATCGACCACAAAATTCAGAAGAGGGCAACCTTCGAAGAAGACAATTTCAAGAGCTATATTGTACTCACGGTTTTTTCTTTTAAGAGAAAAGAAAAAGACGTAGGAATATGATGGATTTTAAAAATTTTAATGACATGCATACCTATATTACAAAAACCTATCAGCTCACAGCAGTCAGAATGGCCATTAGGAAAAAATGCTGCAAAAAATAAACGGTGAAGGGAGAGTGGAGAAATGCGTACCCTCGGTTGTAAGGGGGGGCATGTAAAGAGCCACTAAAGAAAACACAATGTAGGTGCTTTGAAAAGGGAGACATTTGAGCTACCAGTCAATCAATCACAACCACTGCTGGGCCTATCACCTGAGAAAATGAGAATCAAAAAGTCACAGGCTGGCAAACCTGTACGCCAGCAAGATTTACCATAGCCAGCACTTGGAAGCAATGAAAATGTCCATCAACCGAGGAACGCACCAAGAAGAAGTGGTCCACGTACACAATGGAATATTACTCTAATAATAAATATAAATTAAATTTAAAAACAAACAAAAGCAAGGAGACATCAACATTTGTGGGTTTACCCGGGCACATTGCACTCTAATTTATAACCGAAGAACACCCCTGGCCGGTAGGTCTGTTTCCCTAGTACCAGCATGGGGAACGTAGAAAGGCTGCCGCTCTCTGGCTGTTACCTGCAAAAGCAGGTTTAAAGCCTGAGCTAATGGTCACTTCATATGAACAAGTACTGCAGGGCTGTAAATGAAACCTGCCCTCAAAATGTCTTGAGGGAGATAATGGCCAAAATATTTCCAATGGTGACACATACTTTAAGAAAACACTTTGAAGAAATAAGCTCTAATCACAGCTGGAAAAACAAAAAGGACATGTCTTAAAGCTCAATTTCAACGCATTATGAGACACATGCAAATTCAACCACAAAGAGGTATCAGCTCACACCACTCAGAATAACCATCAGCAAAAACTGCAAAGAATAAATGCTGAAGGTGCTGGGAAGAAATACATACCCTCCACTTTAAGTGGGACGTAACCTGGAAAGAGCCACTAAGGAGAACAGAATAGAGGTGCCTTTAAAGGTAAACATTGAGCTACCTATGATCCAGCAGACCTATTCCTGGACCTATAAACTAAGAAGACAGAATTGGAAGGACACAGGCACGCAAATCTGCATCGCATAGTATTACAGTAGCCAAGATATGGAAGTAACCAAAAAGTCCACCGACAGATGGGTGGACAGAGAAGAACTGCTACCTGTACAGATGGAATATGAGCTAGTGAAAAAATGAAACAGTGCCATTTGCAGCACCATAGAGGAGTCTAGAAGTAATCACGCAACTTGGAGTAAGTGAGAAAGCGAAAGACACATGTCCTATCATATCACATATAGGTGTTACCTAAAAGATGTTACAAACAAAGACATTTCCACAGAGAAACACTATCATAGATTCATTACAAAAACTTATGGTTCACCAAATGGAAAGGTGTGAGGATTGGATACCTCACCATATTGAGGTTAACAGAGAGATACAAACACATGTGGAATATATAATCACCAAAGACGTACGCAATACCAAGAGAAGACTACTCAACATTGTGTCATAACCTACATGGGAAAAGGATCCGAAGAAGACTAGATATATGCATATGTGTGAAAGTACCACATCTCGCACTCCTGGAACAAACAAAACATTGTAATCAAGTTGGCTGTGATAAAAAATAAAAATTAAGTTAAAAATACCAACAAGAAGTAATGAGACATAAATAAAAGGGCTTTTTCCTCGCACATTCCATTCTAATTTACAACCTAGAACACCACTTCCAGTAAGGCTCTGTTGCCCTAGTAACCAGATTTGGTAAAGGAGAAATGCTGCCGCCTTGTGGCCGATTCCCGCAAGAGCAGCTTTTAACCCACAGCTAATGGTCACTTACCATTCACAAAGACTCAGGGCTGTAAAGGACAACTGCCCTGAAAATTGTGCTGAGGTAGGGAATGGAGAAAAAGAATTCAAAACAGGCAAAATTTTCACGAAAATAGTATGAAGAGGTAAGTTTTACTCACTCTCTTTTTAAAGAAAGGAAAATGGATAAAAGCTCCACCTCAGGAAGTATTAGACTCATGCAATCTAATCTACAAAAAGTTTTCAACTCACACCAGTCGACTGACCATTGGCAAAAAGTCTACAAGCAATAAATGCTGAAGAGGTTTTAGAGAACTGTGTACCCTCTAGCTGCTGGTGAGATGTAAAAGGGTTAAACGCTAATAATGAGAACAGAAAGGAGCTGCGTTGAAAAGGAAAAATTGAGGTACCATTCAATCCAGCAGGCGCACCAATGGGCCTCTCACCGGAGAAGACCAGAATGAAGAAGACCCGGGCTGCAAAAGCTGCAGTGCAGCCTTATTCACAATAGACAAGACAGTGAAGCAACCAAAATGTCCATCAACAGATGAAAGGATAAAGAAGTGGTCCCTGTACACAATGAATACTAGCCATGGAAAACAATGAAACACTGCTCTTTGAGGCACCATAGATGATCTTGGAGATAATCACAGAACATGAGGTAAGTCGGAAAGCAAAAGTCCTATATCCTATGATATCACTTATAGGCGTTATCTAATAACTGACACAAATGAACATATTTCCACAGAGAAAGTCAGTCACAGACTTATTAAAAAAAACTATGCTTATCTAAAAGGAAAGGTGGGGGGAATGGACAAATGAAGATTAGTGTTACCATATGTATAAAATACATATTATATACATATATCAAAAAGACCGACCGTAGAGCAAGGAAGGTTTACGGAACACTCTGTAATAATTTACACGGGAAGAGGATCTCTACATAAATAGGTGTATAGAATATGTAGATGAACCAGAGTGTGTACACCTTGGACAAGCAACATTCTAACCATTACCCCAATTGAAAACAATTAAAACAACGAACTAGGAGTAATGAGACATCAGCTTATGGGGGCTTTTCCTGGCACATTCCATTCAAATTTACAACCCATGCAAACGACTTCCAGAACGGCTCTGCCGCCCTAGTACCCAGATTTGGGAATGGAGAAATGCTGCATACTTGTGGCCGTTTCCCACAACAGCAGCTTTCAACCCACTGCAAAAGGTCACTAAATATTCACCAATTGCAGTGCTGTAAATGACACCTGCCCTCCAAAAAATACTGAGGTCGGAAATCGACCAAAAACTTCTAGAGTGCAACCTTCCAAAAAGAAAATTTGAAGAGGTATATTATACTCCCACTTTTTTTCTTTTTTCTTTGAACAGAAAAGAAAAAGGCGTGGAAAAATGATGAATTGTAGGAATTTTTACAGACATGTAAACCCAAATTACAAAAACCTATCAGCTCACACCAGTCAGAATGGCCATCAACAAAAACGCTGCAAACAAGAAATGCTGACGTGATTGTGGAGAAATGCGTACCCTCGATTCTAAGGGGGACGTGGTAAGAGCCACTAATGCAAGCACAATTGAGGTGCCTTGAAAAGGTAAACGTTGAGCTACCATACCAGTCAATCAATCATACCCACTGCTGGGCCTATCACCTGAGAAAATGAAAACCCAAAATCACAGGCTGGCAATCCTGCACTCCAGCAATATTTACCATAGGCAACACTTGGAAGCAACGAAAATGTCCATCAACAGAGGAATGCACCAAGAAGTGGTCCATGTACACAATGGAATATTAGCCATGGAAAACACTGAAGCACTGCTCTTTGAGGCACCATAGATGAGCCTGGAGATAATCACAAAACATGAAGTAGGTCGGAAAGCAAAAGAACTATAGCCTATATTATCACTTATGGCATTATCTAATAACTGACACAGATGAAAATATTTCCAAAGAGAAAGACACTCACAGGCTGAGAGAACAAACTATGCTCATCTAAAAGGAAAGGAGGGGGGAAATTGAGAAATGAAGGTTAGTGTTCCTATACATATACAAATACATATTATATGCATGTATCAAAAAGACCGAACATATAGCAAGAGAGGTCGACGGAACACTGTAATATTTTACATGGGAAGAGGATCTGTACATTAATAGACATACATAATGTACAAATGAACCAGATTGTGTACACCTAGGACAAACTATATTCTAAACTTTACCCAGATTAAAAAAAAGTTTAAAAACCAAGAAGAAGGAATGAGACCTAAACTTATGGGGATTTCTCCTGGCAAATTCCATTCCAATTTACAACCTAGGACAATGACTTCCAGAAAGGCTCTGCTGCCCTAGCACCCAGAATGGGGAATGGAGAAATGCTACCTCCTTGTGGCCGTTTCCCACAACAGCAGCTTTGAACCCACTGCAAAAGGTCACTAAATTTTCACCAACTTGCAGTTCTGTAAATGACACCTGACCTCCAGAAACTTTCTGGGGTCAAAAATCGACCACAAAATTCAGAAGAGGGCAACCTTCGAAGAAGACAATTTCAAGAGCTATATTGTACTCACGGTTTTTTCTTTTAAGAGAAAAGAAAAAGACGTAGGAATATGATGGATTTTAAAAATTTTAATGACATGCATACCTATATTACAAAAACCTATCAGCTCACAGCAGTCAGAATGGCCATTAGGAAAAAATGCTGCAAAAAATAAACGGTGAAGGGAGAGTGGAGAAATGCGTACCCTCGGTTGTAAGGGGGGGCATGTAAAGAGCCACTAAAGAAAACACAATGTAGGTGCTTTGAAAAGGGAGACATTTGAGCTACCAGTCAATCAATCACAACCACTGCTGGGCCTATCACCTGAGAAAATGAGAATCAAAAAGTCACAGGCTGGCAAACCTGTACGCCAGCAAGATTTACCATAGCCAGCACTTGGAAGCAATGAAAATGTCCATCAACCGAGGAACGCACCAAGAAGAAGTGGTCCACGTACACAATGGAATATTACTCTAATAATAAATATAAATTAAATTTAAAAACAAACAAAAGCAAGGAGACATCAACATTTGTGGGTTTACCCGGGCACATTGCACTCTAATTTATAACCGAAGAACACCCCTGGCCGGTAGGTCTGTTTCCCTAGTACCAGCATGGGGAACGTAGAAAGGCTGCCGCTCTCTGGCTGTTACCTGCAAAAGCAGGTTTAAAGCCTGAGCTAATGGTCACTTCATATGAACAAGTACTGCAGGGCTGTAAATGAAACCTGCCCTCAAAATGTCTTGAGGGAGATAATGGCCAAAATATTTCCAATGGTGACACATACTTTAAGAAAACACTTTGAAGAAATAAGCTCTAATCACAGCTGGAAAAACAAAAAGGACATGTCTTAAAGCTCAATTTCAACGCATTATGAGACACATGCAAATTCAACCACAAAGAGGTATCAGCTCACACCACTCAGAATAACCATCAGCAAAAACTGCAAAGAATAAATGCTGAAGGTGCTGGGAAGAAATACATACCCTCCACTTTAAGTGGGACGTAACCTGGAAAGAGCCACTAAGGAGAACAGAATAGAGGTGCCTTTAAAGGTAAACATTGAGCTACCTATGATCCAGCAGACCTACTCCTGGACCTATAAACTAAGAAGACAGAATTGGAAGGACACAGGCACGCAAATCTGCATCGCATAGTATTACAGTAGCCAAGATATGGAAGTAACCAAAAAGTCCACCGACAGATGGGTGGACAGAGAAGAACTGCTACCTGTACAGATGGAATATGAGCTAGTGAAAAAATGAAACAGTGCCATTTGCAGCACCATAGAGGAGTCTAGAAGTAATCACGCAACTTGGAGTAAGTGAGAAAGCGAAAGACACATGTCCTATCATATCACATATAGGTGTTACCTAAAAGATGTTACAAACAAAGACATTTCCACAGAGAAACACTATCATAGATTCATTACAAAAACTTATGGTTCACCAAATGGAAAGGTGTGAGGATTGGATACCTCACCATATTGAGGTTAACAGAGAGATACAAACACATGTGGAATATATAATCACCAAAGACGTACGCAATACCAAGAGAAGACTACTCAACATTGTGTCATAACCTACATGGGAAAAGGATCCGAAGAAGACTAGATATATGCATATGTGTGAAAGTACCACATCTCGCACTCCTGGAACAAACAAAACATTGTAATCAAGTTGGCTGTGATAAAAAATAAAAATTAAGTTAAAAATACCAACAAGAAGTAATGAGACATAAATTAAAGGGCTTTTTCCTCGCACATTCCATTCTAATTTACAACCTAGAACACCACTTCCAGTAAGGCTCTGTTGCCCTAGTAACCAGATTTGGTAAAGGAGAAATGCTGCCGCCTTGTGGCCGATTCCCGCAAGAGCAGCTTTTAACCCACAGCTAATGGTCACTTACCATTCACAAAGACTCAGGGCTGTAAAGGACAACTGCCCTGAAAATTGTGCTGAGGTAGGGAATGGAGAAAAAGAATTCAAAGCAGGCAAAATTTTCACGAAGATAGTATGAAGAGGTAAGTTTTACTCACTCTCTTTTTAAAGAAAGGAAAATGGATAAAAGCTCCACCTCAGGAAGTATTAGACTCATGCAATCTAATCTACAAAAAGTTTTCAACTCACACCAGTCGACTGACCATTGGCAAAAAGTCTACAAGCAATAAATGCTGAAGAGGTTTTAGAGAACTGTGTACCCTCTAGCTGCTGGTGAGATGTAAAAGGGTTAAACGCTAATAATGAGAACAGAAAGGAGCTGCGTTGAAAAGGAAAAATTGAGGTACCATTCAATCCAGCAGGCGCACCAATGGGCCTCTCACCGGAGAAGACCAGAATGAAGAAGACCCGGGCTGCAAAAGCTGCAGTGCAGCCTTATTCACAATAGACAAGACAGTGAAGCAACCAAAATGTCCATCAACAGATGAAAGGATAAAGAAGTGGTCCCTGTACACAATGAATACTAGCCATGGAAAACAATGAAACACTGCTCTTTGAGGCACCATAGATGATCTTGGAGATAATCACAGAACATGAGGTAAGTCGGAAAGCAAAAGTCCTATATCCTATGATATCACTTATAGGCGTTATCTAATAACTGACACAAATGAACATATTTCCACAGAGAAAGTCAATCACAGACTTATTAAAAAAAAAAAAAACTATGCTTATCTAAAAGGAAAGGTGGGGGGAATGGATAAATGAAGATTAGCGATACCATATGTATACAAATACATATTATATACATATATCAAAAAGACCGACCGTAGAGCAAGGAAGGTTTACGGAACACTCTGTAATAATTTACACGGGAAGAGGATCTCTACATAAATAGGTGTATAGAATATGTAGATGAACCAGAGTGTGTACACCTTGGACAAGCAACATTCTAACCATTACCCCAATTGAAAACAATTAAAACAACGAACTAGGAGTAATGAGACATCAGCTTATGGGGGCTTTTCCTGGCACATTCCATTCAAATTTACAACCCAGGCAAACGACTTCCAGAACGGCTCTGCCGCCCTAGTACCCAGATTTGGGAATGGAGAAATGCTGCATCCTTGTGGCCGTTTCCCACAACAGCAGCTTTCAACCCACTGCAAAAGGTCACTAAATATTCACCAATTGCAGTGCTGTAAATGACACCTGCCCTCCAAAAAATACTGAGGTCGGAAATCGACCAAAAACTTCTAGAGTGCAACCTTCCAAAAAGAAAATTTGAAGAGGTATATTATACTCCCACTTTTTTTCTTTTTTCTTTGAACAGAAAAGAAAAAGGCGTGGAAAAATGATGAATTGTAGGAATTTTTACAGACATGTAAACCCAAATTACAAAAACCTATCAGCTCACACCAGTCAGAATGGCCATCAACAAAAACGCTGCAAACAAGAAATGCTGACGTGATTGTGGAGAAATGCGTACCCTCGATTCTAAGGGGGACGTGGTAAGAGCCACTAATGCAAGCACAATTGAGGTGCCTTGAAAAGGTAAACGTTGAGCTACCATACCAGTCAATCAATCATACCCACTGCTGGGCCTATCACCTGAGAAAATGAAAACCCAAAATCACAGGCTGGCAATCCTGCACTCCAGCAATATTTACCATAGGCAACACTTGGAAGCAACGAAAATGTCCATCAACAGAGGAATGCACCAAGAAGTGGTCCATGTACACAATGGAATATTAGCCATGGAAAACACTGAAGCACTGCTCTTTGAGGCACCATAGATGAGCCTGGAGATAATCACAAAACATGAAGTAGGTCGGAAAGCAAAAGAACTATAGCCTATATTATCACTTATGGCATTATCTAATAACTGACACAGATGAAAATATTTCCAAAGAGAAAGACACTCACAGGCTGAGAGAACAAACTATGCTCATCTAAAAGGAAAGGAGGGGGGAAATTGAGAAATGAAGGTTAGTGTTCCTATACATATACAAATACATATTATATGCATGTATCAAAAAGACCGAACATATAGCAAGAGAGGTCGACGGAACACTGTAATATTTTACATGGGAAGAGGATCTGTACATTAATAGACATACATAATGTACAAATGAACCAGATTGTGTACACCTAGGACAAACTATATTCTAAACTTTACCCAGATTAAAAAAAAGTTTAAAAACCAAGAAGAAGGAATGAGACCTAAACTTATGGGGATTTCTCCTGGCAAATTCCATTCCAATTTACAACCTAGGACAATGACTTCCAGAAAGGCTCTGCTGCCCTAGCACCCAGAATGGGGAATGGAGAAATGCTACCTCCTTGTGGCCGTTTCCCACAACAGCAGCTTTGAACCCACTGCAAAAGGTCACTAAATTTTCACCAACTTGCAGTTCTGTAAATGACACCTGACCTCCAGAAACTTTCTGGGGTCAAAAATCGACCACAAAATTCAGAAGAGGGCAACCTTCGAAGAAGACAATTTCAAGAGCTATATTGTACTCACGGTTTTTTCTTTTAAGAGAAAAGAAAAAGACGTAGGAATATGATGGATTTTAAAAATTTTAATGACATGCATACCTATATTACAAAAACCTATCAGCTCACAGCAGTCAGAATGGCCATTAGGAAAAAATGCTGCAAAAAATAAACGGTGAAGGGAGAGTGGAGAAATGCGTACCCTCGGTTGTAAGGGGGGGCATGTAAAGAGCCACTAAAGAAAACACAATGTAGGTGCTTTGAAAAGGGAGACATTTGAGCTACCAGTCAATCAATCACAACCACTGCTGGGCCTATCACCTGAGAAAATGAGAATCAAAAAGTCACAGGCTGGCAAACCTGTACGCCAGCAAGATTTACCATAGCCAGCACTTGGAAGCAATGAAAATGTCCATCAACCGAGGAACGCACCAAGAAGAAGTGGTCCACGTACACAATGGAATATTACTCTAATAATAAATATAAATTAAATTTAAAAACAAACAAAAGCAAGGAGACATCAACATTTGTGGGTTTACCCGGGCACATTGCACTCTAATTTATAACCGAAGAACACCCCTGGCCGGTAGGTCTGTTTCCCTAGTACCAGCATGGGGAACGTAGAAAGGCTGCCGCTCTCTGGCTGTTACCTGCAAAAGCAGGTTTAAAGCCTGAGCTAATGGTCACTTCATATGAACAAGTACTGCAGGGCTGTAAATGAAACCTGCCCTCAAAATGTCTTGAGGGAGATAATGGCCAAAATATTTCCAATGGTGACACATACTTTAAGAAAACACTTTGAAGAAATAAGCTCTAATCACAGCTGGAAAAACAAAAAGGACATGTCTTAAAGCTCAATTTCAACGCATTATGAGACACATGCAAATTCAACCACAAAGAGGTATCAGCTCACACCACTCAGAATAACCATCAGCAAAAACTGCAAAGAATAAATGCTGAAGGTGCTGGGAAGAAATACATACCCTCCACTTTAAGTGGGACGTAACCTGGAAAGAGCCACTAAGGAGAACAGAATAGAGGTGCCTTTAAAGGTAAACATTGAGCTACCTATGATCCAGCAGACCTACTCCTGGACCTATAAACTAAGAAGACAGAATTGGAAGGACACAGGCATGCAAATCTGCATCGCATAGTATTACAGTAGCCAAGATATGGAAGTAACCAAAAAGTCCACCGACAGATGGGTGGACAGAGAAGAACTGCTACCTGTACAGATGGAATATGAGCTAGTGAAAAAATGAAACAGTGCCATTTGCAGCACCATAGAGGAGTCTAGAAGTAATCACGCAACTTGGAGTAAGTGAGAAAGCGAAAGACACATGTCCTATCATATCACATATAGGTGTTACCTAAAAGATGTTACAAACAAAGACATTTCCACAGAGAAACACTATCATAGATTCATTACAAAAACTTATGGTTCACCAAATGGAAAGGTGTGAGGATTGGATACCTCACCATATTGAGGTTAACAGAGAGATACAAACACATGTGGAATATATAATCACCAAAGACGTACGCAATACCAAGAGAAGACTACTCAACATTGTGTCATAACCTACATGGGAAAAGGATCCGAAGAAGACTAGATATATGCATATGTGTGAAAGTACCACATCTCGCACTCCTGGAACAAACAAAACATTGTAATCAAGTTGGCTGTGATAAAAAATAAAAATTAAGTTAAAAATACCAACAAGAAGTAATGAGACATAAATAAAAGGGCTTTTTCCTCGCACATTCCATTCTAATTTACAACCTAGAACACCACTTCCAGTAAGGCTCTGTTGCCCTAGTAACCAGATTTGGTAAAGGAGAAATGCTGCCGCCTTGTGGCCGATTCCCGCAAGAGCAGCTTTTAACCCACAGCTAATGGTCACTTACCATTCACAAAGACTCAGGGCTGTAAAGGACAACTGCCCTGAAAATTGTGCTGAGGTAGGGAATGGAGAAAAAGAATTCAAAACAGGCAAAATTTTCACGAAAATAGTATGAAGAGGTAAGTTTTACTCACTCTCTTTTTAAAGAAAGGAAAATGGATAAAAGCTCCACCTCAGGAAGTATTAGACTCATGCAATCTAATCTACAAAAAGTTTTCAACTCACACCAGTCGACTGACCATTGGCAAAAAGTCTACAAGCAATAAATGCTGAAGAGGTTTTAGAGAACTGTGTACCCTCTAGCTGCTGGTGAGATGTAAAAGGGTTAAACGCTAATAATGAGAACAGAAAGGAGCTGCGTTGAAAAGGAAAAATTGAGGTACCATTCAATCCAGCAGGCGCACCAATGGGCCTCTCACCGGAGAAGACCAGAATGAAGAAGACCCGGGCTGCAAAAGCTGCAGTGCAGCCTTATTCACAATAGACAAGACAGTGAAGCAACCAAAATGTCCATCAACAGATGAAAGGATAAAGAAGTGGTCCCTGTACACAATGAATACTAGCCATGGAAAACAATGAAACACTGCTCTTTGAGGCACCATAGATGATCTTGGAGATAATCACAGAACATGAGGTAAGTCGGAAAGCAAAAGTCCTATATCCTATGATATCACTTATAGGCGTTATCTAATAACTGACACAAATGAACATATTTCCACAGAGAAAGTCAATCACAGACTTATTAAAAAAAACTATGCTTATCTAAAAGGAAAGGTGGGGGGAATGGACAAATGAAGATTAGTGTTACCATATGTATAAAATACATATTATATACATATATCAAAAAGACCGACCGTAGAGCAAGGAAGGTTTACGGAACACTCTGTAATAATTTACACGGGAAGAGGATCTCTACATAAATAGGTGTATAGAATATGTAGATGAACCAGAGTGTGTACACCTTGGACAAGCAACATTCTAACCATTACCCCAATTGAAAACAATTAAAACAACGAACTAGGAGTAATGAGACATCAGCTTATGGGGGCTTTTCCTGGCACATTCCATTCAAATTTACAACCCATGCAAACGACTTCCAGAACGGCTCTGCTGCCCTAGTACCCAGATTTGGGAATGGAGAAATGCTGCATCCTTGTGGCCGTTTCCCACAACAGCAGCTTTCAACCCACTGCAAAAGGTCACTAAATATTCACCAATTGCAGTGCTGTAAATGACACCTGCCCTCCAAAAAATACTGAGGTCGGAAATCGACCAAAAACTTCTAGAGTGCAACCTTCCAAAAAGAAAATTTGAAGAGGTATATTATACTCCCACTTTTTTTCTTTTTTCTTTGAACAGAAAAGAAAAAGGCGTGGAAAAATGATGAATTGTAGGAATTTTTACAGACATGTAAACCCAAATTACAAAAACCTATCAGCTCACACCAGTCAGAATGGCCATCAACAAAAACGCTGCAAACAAGAAATGCTGACGTGATTGTGGAGAAATGCGTACCCTCGATTCTAAGGGGGACGTGGTAAGAGCCACTAATGCAAGCACAATTGAGGTGCCTTGAAAAGGTAAACGTTGAGCTACCATACCAGTCAATCAATCATACCCACTGCTGGGCCTATCACCTGAGAAAATGAAAACCCAAAATCACAGGCTGGCAATCCTGCACTCCAGCAATATTTACCATAGGCAACACTTGGAAGCAACGAAAATGTCCATCAACAGAGGAATGCACCAAGAAGTGGTCCATGTACACAATGGAATATTAGCCATGGAAAACACTGAAGCACTGCTCTTTGAGGCACCATAGATGAGCCTGGAGATAATCACAAAACATGAAGTAGGTCGGAAAGCAAAAGAACTATAGCCTATATTATCACTTATGGCATTATCTAATAACTGACACAGATGAAAATATTTCCAAAGAGAAAGACACTCACAGGCTGAGAGAACAAACTATGCTCATCTAAAAGGAAAGGAGGGGGGAAATTGAGAAATGAAGGTTAGTGTTACTATACATATACAAATACATATTATATGCATGTATCAAAAAGACCGAGCATATAGCAAGAGAGGTCGACGGAACACTGTAATATTTTACATGGGAAGAGGATCTGTACATTAATAGACATACATAATGTACAAATGAACCAGATTGTGTACACCTAGGACAAACTATATTCTAAACTTTACCCAGATTAAAAAAAAGTTTAAAAACCAAGAAGAAGGAATGAGACCTAAACTTATGGGGATTTCTCCTGGCAAATTCCATTCCAATTTACAACCTAGGACAATGACTTCCAGAAAGGCTCTGCTGCCCTAGCACCCAGAATGGGGAATGGAGAAATGCTACCTCCTTGTGGCCGTTTCCCACAACAGCAGCTTTGAACCCACTGCAAAAGGTCACTAAATTTTCACCAACTTGCAGTTCTGTAAATGACACCTGACCTCCAGAAACTTTCTGGGGTCAAAAATCGACCACAAAATTCAGAAGAGGGCAACCTTCGAAGAAGACAATTTCAAGAGCTATATTGTACTCACGGTTTTTTCTTTTAAGAGAAAAGAAAAAGACGTAGGAATATGATGGATTTTAAAAATTTTAATGACATGCATACCTATATTACAAAAACCTATCAGCTCACAGCAGTCAGAATGGCCATTAGGAAAAAATGCTGCAAAAAATAAACGGTGAAGGGAGAGTGGAGAAATGCGTACCCTCGGTTGTAAGGGGGGGCATGTAAAGAGCCACTAAAGAAAACACAATGTAGGTGCTTTGAAAAGGGAGACATTTGAGCTACCAGTCAATCAATCACAACCACTGCTGGGCCTATCACCTGAGAAAATGAGAATCAAAAAGTCACAGGCTGGCAAACCTGTACGCCAGCAAGATTTACCATAGCCAGCACTTGGAAGCAATGAAAATGTCCATCAACCGAGGAACGCACCAAGAAGAAGTGGTCCACGTACACAATGGAATATTACTCTAATAATAAATATAAATTAAATTTAAAAACAAACAAAAGCAAGGAGACATCAACATTTGTGGGTTTACCCGGGCACATTGCACTCTAATTTATAACCGAAGAACACCCCTGGCCGGTAGGTCTGTTTCCCTAGTACCAGCATGGGGAACGTAGAAAGGCTGCCGCTCTCTGGCTGTTACCTGCAAAAGCAGGTTTAAAGCCTGAGCTAATGGTCACTTCATATGAACAAGTACTGCAGGGCTGTAAATGAAACCTGCCCTCAAAATGTCTTGAGGGAGATAATGGCCAAAATATTTCCAATGGTGACACATACTTTAAGAAAACACTTTGAAGAAATAAGCTCTAATCACAGCTGGAAAAACAAAAAGGACATGTCTTAAAGCTCAATTTCAACGCATTATGAGACACATGCAAATTCAACCACAAAGAGGTATCAGCTCACACCACTCAGAATAACCATCAGCAAAAACTGCAAAGAATAAATGCTGAAGGTGCTGGGAAGAAATACATACCCTCCACTTTAAGTGGGACGTAACCTGGAAAGAGCCACTAAGGAGAACAGAATAGAGGTGCCTTTAAAGGTAAACATTGAGCTACCTATGATCCAGCAGACCTATTCCTGGACCTATAAACTAAGAAGACAGAATTGGAAGGACACAGGCACGCAAATCTGCATCGCATAGTATTACAGTAGCCAAGATATGGAAGTAACCAAAAAGTCCACCGACAGATGGGTGGACAGAGAAGAACTGCTACCTGTACAGATGGAATATGAGCTAGTGAAAAAATGAAACAGTGCCATTTGCAGCACCATAGAGGAGTCTAGAAGTAATCACGCAACTTGGAGTAAGTGAGAAAGCGAAAGACACATGTCCTATCATATCACATATAGGTGTTACCTAAAAGATGTTACAAACAAAGACATTTCCACAGAGAAACACTATCATAGATTCATTACAAAAACTTATGGTTCACCAAATGGAAAGGTGTGAGGATTGGATACCTCACCATATTGAGGTTAACAGAGAGATACAAACACATGTGGAATATATAATCACCAAAGACGTACGCAATACCAAGAGAAGACTACTCAACATTGTGTCATAACCTACATGGGAAAAGGATCCGAAGAAGACTAGATATATGCATATGTGTGAAAGTACCACATCTCGCACTCCTGGAACAAACAAAACATTGTAATCAAGTTGGCTGTGATAAAAAATAAAAATTAAGTTAAAAATACCAACAAGAAGTAATGAGACATAAATTAAAGGGCTTTTTCCTCGCACATTCCATTCTAATTTACAACCTAGAACACCACTTCCAGTAAGGCTCTGTTGCCCTAGTAACCAGATTTGGTAAAGGAGAAATGCTGCCGCCTTGTGGCCGATTCCCGCAAGAGCAGCTTTTAACCCAAAGCTAATGGTCACTTACCATTCACAAAGACTCAGGGCTGTAAAGGACAACTGCCCTGAAAATTGTGCTGAGGTAGGGAATGGAGAAAAAGAATTCAAAGCAGGCAAAATTTTCACGAAGATAGTATGAAGAGGTAAGTTTTACTCACTCTCTTTTTAAAGAAAGGAAAATGGATAAAAGCTCCACCTCAGGAAGTATTAGACTCATGCAATCTAATCTACAAAAAGTTTTCAACTCACACCAGTCGACTGACCATTGGCAAAAAGTCTACAAGCAATAAATGCTGAAGAGGTTTTAGAGAACTGTGTACCCTCTAGCTGCTGGTGAGATGTAAAAGGGTTAAACGCTAATAATGAGAACAGAAAGGAGCTGCGTTGAAAAGGAAAAATTGAGGTACCATTCAATCCAGCAGGCGCACCAATGGGCCTCTCACCGGAGAAGACCAGAATGAAGAAGACCCGGGCTGGAAAAGCTGCAGTGCAGCCTTATTCACAATAGACAAGACAGTGAAGCAACCAAAATGTCCATCAACAGATGAAAGGATAAAGAAGTGGTCCCTGTACACAATGAATACTAGCCATGGAAAACAATGAAACACTGCTCTTTGAGGCACCATAGATGATCTTGGAGATAATCACAGAACATGAGGTAAGTCGGAAAGCAAAAGTCCTATATCCTATGATATCACTTATAGGCGTTATCTAATAACTGACACAAATGAACATATTTCCACAGAGAAAGTCAATCACAGACTTATTAAAAAAAACTATGCTTATCTAAAAGGAAAGGTGGGGGGAATGGACAAATGAAGATTAGTGTTACCATATGTATAAAATACATATTATATACATATATCAAAAAGACCGACCGTAGAGCAAGGAAGGTTTACGGAACACTCTGTAATAATTTACACGGGAAGAGGATCTCTACATAAATAGGTGTATAGAATATGTAGATGAACCAGAGTGTGTACACCTTGGACAAGCAACATTCTAACCATTACCCCAATTGAAAACAATTAAAACAACGAACTAGGAGTAATGAGACATCAGCTTATGGGGGCTTTTCCTGGCACATTCCATTCAAATTTACAACCCATGCAAACGACTTCCAGAACGGCTCTGCTGCCCTAGTACCCAGATTTGGGAATGGAGAAATGCTGCATCCTTGTGGCCGTTTCCCACAACAGCAGCTTTCAACCCACTGCAAAAGGTCACTAAATATTCACCAATTGCAGTGCTGTAAATGACACCTGCCCTCCAAAAAATACTGAGGTCGGAAATCGACCAAAAACTTCTAGAGTGCAACCTTCCAAAAAGAAAATTTGAAGAGGTATATTATACTCCCACTTTTTTTCTTTTTTCTTTGAACAGAAAAGAAAAAGGCGTGGAAAAATGATGAATTGTAGGAATTTTTACAGACATGTAAACCCAAATTACAAAAACCTATCAGCTCACACCAGTCAGAATGGCCATCAACAAAAACGCTGCAAACAAGAAATGCTGACGTGATTGTGGAGAAATGCGTACCCTCGATTCTAAGGGGGACGTGGTAAGAGCCACTAATGCAAGCACAATTGAGGTGCCTTGAAAAGGTAAACGTTGAGCTACCATACCAGTCAATCAATCATACCCACTGCTGGGCCTATCACCTGAGAAAATGAAAACCCAAAATCACAGGCTGGCAATCCTGCACTCCAGCAATATTTACCATAGGCAACACTTGGAAGCAACGAAAATGTCCATCAACAGAGGAATGCACCAAGAAGTGGTCCATGTACACAATGGAATATTAGCCATGGAAAACACTGAAGCACTGCTCTTTGAGGCACCATAGATGAGCCTGGAGATAATCACAAAACATGAAGTAGGTCGGAAAGCAAAAGAACTATAGCCTATATTATCACTTATGGCATTATCTAATAACTGACACAGATGAAAATATTTCCAAAGAGAAAGACACTCACAGGCTGAGAGAACAAACTATGCTCATCTAAAAGGAAAGGAGGGGGGAAATTGAGAAATGAAGGTTAGTGTTACTATACATATACAAATACATATTATATGCATGTATCAAAAAGACCGAACATATAGCAAGAGAGGTCGACGGAACACTGTAATATTTTACATGGGAAGAGGATCTGTACATTAATAGACATACATAATGTACAAATGAACCAGATTGTGTACACCTAGGACAAACTATATTCTAAACTTTACCCAGATTAAAAAAAAGTTTAAAAACCAAGAAGAAGGAATGAGACCTAAACTTATGGGGATTTCTCCTGGCAAATTCCATTCCAATTTACAACCTAGGACAATGACTTCCAGAAAGGCTCTGCTGCCCTAGCACCCAGAATGGGGAATGGAGAAATGCTACCTCCTTGTGGCCGTTTCCCACAACAGCAGCTTTGAACCCACTGCAAAAGGTCACTAAATTTTCACCAACTTGCAGTTCTGTAAATGACACCTGACCTCCAGAAACTTTCTGGGGTCAAAAATCGACCACAAAATTCAGAAGAGGGCAACCTTCGAAGAAGACAATTTCAAGAGCTATATCGTACTCACGGTTTTTTCTTTTAAGAGAAAAGAAAAAGACGTAGGAATATGATGGATTTTAAAAATTTTAATGACATGCATACCTATATTACAAAAACCTATCAGCTCACAGCAGTCAGAATGGCCATTAGGAAAAAATGCTGCAAAAAATAAACGGTGAAGGGAGAGTGGAGAAATGCGTACCCTCGGTTGTAAGGGGGGGCATGTAAAGAGCCACTAAAGAAAACACAATGTAGGTGCTTTGAAAAGGGAGACATTTGAGCTACCAGTCAATCAATCACAACCACTGCTGGGCCTATCACCTGAGAAAATGAGAATCAAAAAGTCACAGGCTGGCAAACCTGTACGCCAGCAAGATTTACCATAGCCAGCACTTGGAAGCAATGAAAATGTCCATCAACCGAGGAACGCACCAAGAAGAAGTGGTCCACGTACACAATGGAATATTACTCTAATAATAAATATAAATTAAATTTAAAAACAAACAAAAGCAAGGAGACATCAACATTTGTGGGTTTACCCGGGCACATTGCACTCTAATTTATAACCGAAGAACACCCCTGGCCGGTAGGTCTGTTTCCCTAGTACCAGCATGGGGAACGTAGAAAGGCTGCCGCTCTCTGGCTGTTACCTGCAAAAGCAGGTTTAAAGCCTGAGCTAATGGTCACTTCATATGAACAAGTACTGCAGGGCTGTAAATGAAACCTGCCCTCAAAATGTCTTGAGGGAGATAATGGCCAAAATATTTCCAATGGTGACACATACTTTAAGAAAACACTTTGAAGAAATAAGCTCTAATCACAGCTGGAAAAACAAAAAGGACATGTCTTAAAGCTCAATTTCAACGCATTATGAGACACATGCAAATTCAACCACAAAGAGGTATCAGCTCACACCACTCAGAATAACCATCAGCAAAAACTGCAAAGAATAAATGCTGAAGGTGCTGGGAAGAAATACATACCCTCCACTTTAAGTGGGACGTAACCTGGAAAGAGCCACTAAGGAGAACAGAATAGAGGTGCCTTTGAAGGTAAACATTGAGCTACCTATGATCCAGCAGACCTACTCCTGGACCTATAAACTAAGAAGACAGAATTGGAAGGACACAGGCACGCAAATCTGCATCGCATAGTATTACAGTAGCCAAGATATGGAAGTAACCAAAAAGTCCACCGACAGATGGGTGGACAGAGAAGAACTGCTACCTGTACAGATGGAATATGAGCTAGTGAAAAAATGAAACAGTGCCATTTGCAGCACCATAGAGGAGTCTAGAAGTAATCACGCAACTTGGAGTAAGTGAGAAAGCGAAAGACACATGTCCTATCATATCACATATAGGTGTTACCTAAAAGATGTTACAAACAAAGACATTTCCACAGAGAAACACTATCATAGATTCATTACAAAAACTTATGGTTCACCAAATGGAAAGGTGTGAGGATTGGATACCTCACCATATTGAGGTTAACAGAGAGATACAAACACATGTGGAATATATAATCACCAAAGACGTACGCAATACCAAGAGAAGACTACTCAACATTGTGTCATAACCTACATGGGAAAAGGATCCGAAGAAGACTAGATATATGCATATGTGTGAAAGTACCACATCTCGCACTCCTGGAACAAACAAAACATTGTAATCAAGTTGGCTGTGATAAAAAATAAAAATTAAGTTAAAAATACCAACAAGAAGTAATGAGACATAAATAAAAGGGCTTTTTCCTCGCACATTCCATTCTAATTTACAACCTAGAACACCACTTCCAGTAAGGCTCTGTTGCCCTAGTAACCAGATTTGGTAAAGGAGAAATGCTGCCGCCTTGTGGCCGATTCCCGCAAGAGCAGCTTTTAACCCACAGCTAATGGTCACTTACCATTCACAAAGACTCAGGGCTGTAAAGGACAACTGCCCTGAAAATTGTGCTGAGGTAGGGAATGGAGAAAAAGAATTCAAAACAGGCAAAATTTTCACGAAAATAGTATGAAGAGGTAAGTTTTACTCACTCTCTTTTTAAAGAAAGGAAAATGGATAAAAGCTCCACCTCAGGAAGTATTAGACTCATGCAATCTAATCTACAAAAAGTTTTCAACTCACACCAGTCGACTGACCATTGGCAAAAAGTCTACAAGCAATAAATGCTGAAGAGGTTTTAGAGAACTGTGTACCCTCTAGCTGCTGGTGAGATGTAAAAGGGTTAAACGCTAATAATGAGAACAGAAAGGAGCTGCGTTGAAAAGGAAAAATTGAGGTACCATTCAATCCAGCAGGCGCACCAATGGGCCTCTCACCGGAGAAGACCAGAATGAAGAAGACCCGGGCTGCAAAAGCTGCAGTGCAGCCTTATTCACAATAGACAAGACAGTGAAGCAACCAAAATGTCCATCAACAGATGAAAGGATAAAGAAGTGGTCCCTGTACACAATGAATACTAGCCATGGAAAACAATGAAACACTGCTCTTTGAGGCACCATAGATGATCTTGGAGATAATCACAGAACATGAGGTAAGTCGGAAAGCAAAAGTCCTATATCCTATGATATCACTTATAGGCGTTATCTAATAACTGACACAAATGAACATATTTCCACAGAGAAAGTCAGTCACAGACTTATTAAAAAAAACTATGCTTATCTAAAAGGAAAGGTGGGGGGAATGGACAAATGAAGATTAGTGTTACCATATGTATAAAATACATATTATATACATATATCAAAAAGACCGACCGTAGAGCAAGGAAGGTTTACGGAACACTCTGTAATAATTTACACGGGAAGAGGATCTCTACATAAATAGGTGTATAGAATATGTAGATGAACCAGAGTGTGTACACCTTGGACAAGCAACATTCTAACCATTACCCCAATTGAAAACAATTAAAACAACGAACTAGGAGTAATGAGACATCAGCTTATGGGGGCTTTTCCTGGCACATTCCATTCAAATTTACAACCCATGCAAACGACTTCCAGAACGGCTCTGCTGCCCTAGTACCCAGATTTGGGAATGGAGAAATGCTGCATCCTTGTGGCCGTTTCCCACAACAGCAGCTTTCAACCCACTGCAAAAGGTCACTAAATATTCACCAATTGCAGTGCTGTAAATGACACCTGCCCTCCAAAAAATACTGAGGTCGGAAATCGACCAAAAACTTCTAGAGTGCAACCTTCCAAAAAGAAAATTTGAAGAGGTATATTATACTCCCACTTTTTTTCTTTTTTCTTTGAACAGAAAAGAAAAAGGCGTGGAAAAATGATGAATTGTAGGAATTTTTACAGACATGTAAACCCAAATTACAAAAACCTATCAGCTCACACCAGTCAGAATGGCCATCAACAAAAACGCTGCAAACAAGAAATGCTGACGTGATTGTGGAGAAATGCGTACCCTCGATTCTAAGGGGGACGTGGTAAGAGCCACTAATGCAAGCACAATTGAGGTGCCTTAAAAAGGTAAACGTTGAGCTACCATACCAGTCAATCAATCATACCCACTGCTGGGCCTATCACCTGAGAAAATGAAAACCCAAAATCACAGGCTGGCAATCCTGCACTCCAGCAATATTTACCATAGGCAACACTTGGAAGCAACGAAAATGTCCATCAACAGAGGAATGCACCAAGAAGTGGTCCATGTACACAATGGAATATTAGCCATGGAAAACACTGAAGCACTGCTCTTTGAGGCACCATAGATGAGCCTGGAGATAATCACAAAACATGAAGTAGGTCGGAAAGCAAAAGAACTATAGCCTATATTATCACTTATGGCATTATCTAATAACTGACACAGATGAAAATATTTCCAAAGAGAAAGACACTCACAGGCTGAGAGAACAAACTATGCTCATCTAAAAGGAAAGGAGGGGGGAAATTGAGAAATGAAGGTTAGTGTTCCTATACATATACAAATACATATTATATGCATGTATCAAAAAGACCGAACATATAGCAAGAGAGGTCGACGGAACACTGTAATATTTTACATGGGAAGAGGATCTGTACATTAATAGACATACATAATGTACAAATGAACCAGATTGTGTACACCTAGGACAAACTATATTCTAAACTTTACCCAGATTAAAAAAAAGTTTAAAAACCAAGAAGAAGGAATGAGACCTAAACTTATGGGGATTTCTCCTGGCAAATTCCATTCCAATTTACAACCTAGGACAATGACTTCCAGAAAGGCTCTGCTGCCCTAGCACCCAGAATGGGGAATGGAGAAATGCTACCTCCTTGTGGCCGTTTCCCACAACAGCAGCTTTGAACCCACTGCAAAAGGTCACTAAATTTTCACCAACTTGCAGTTCTGTAAATGACACCTGACCTCCAGAAACTTTCTGGGGTCAAAAATCGACCACAAAATTCAGAAGAGGGCAACCTTCGAAGAAGACAATTTCAAGAGCTATATCGTACTCACGGTTTTTTCTTTTAAGAGAAAAGAAAAAGACGTAGGAATATGATGGATTTTAAAAATTTTAATGACATGCATACCTATATTACAAAAACCTATCAGCTCACAGCAGTCAGAATGGCCATTAGGAAAAAATGCTGCAAAAAATAAACGGTGAAGGGAGAGTGGAGAAATGCGTACCCTCGGTTGTAAGGGGGGGCATGTAAAGAGCCACTAAAGAAAACACAATGTAGGTGCTTTGAAAAGGGAGACATTTGAGCTACCAGTCAATCAATCACAACCACTGCTGGGCCTATCACCTGAGAAAATGAGAATCAAAAAGTCACAGGCTGGCAAACCTGTACGCCAGCAAGATTTACCATAGCCAGCACTTGGAAGCAATGAAAATGTCCATCAACCGAGGAACGCACCAAGAAGAAGTGGTCCACGTACACAATGGAATATTACTCTAATAATAAATATAAATTAAATTTAAAAACAAACAAAAGCAAGGAGACATCAACATTTGTGGGTTTACCCGGGCACATTGCACTCTAATTTATAACCGAAGAACACCCCTGGCCGGTAGGTCTGTTTCCCTAGTACCAGCATGGGGAACGTAGAAAGGCTGCCGCTCTCTGGCTGTTACCTGCAAAAGCAGGTTTAAAGCCTGAGCTAATGGTCACTTCATATGAACAAGTACTGCAGGGCTGTAAATGAAACCTGCCCTCAAAATGTCTTGAGGGAGATAATGGCCAAAATATTTCCAATGGTGACACATACTTTAAGAAAACACTTTGAAGAAATAAGCTCTAATCACAGCTGGAAAAACAAAAAGGACATGTCTTAAAGCTCAATTTCAACGCATTATGAGACACATGCAAATTCAACCACAAAGAGGTATCAGCTCACACCACTCAGAATAACCATCAGCAAAAACTGCAAAGAATAAATGCTGAAGGTGCTGGGAAGAAATACATACCCTCCACTTTAAGTGGGACGTAACCTGGAAAGAGCCACTAAGGAGAACAGAATAGAGGTGCCTTTAAAGGTAAACATTGAGCTACCTATGATCCAGCAGACCTACTCCTGGACCTATAAACTAAGAAGACAGAATTGGAAGGACACAGGCACGCAAATCTGCATCGCATAGTATTACAGTAGCCAAGATATGGAAGTAACCAAAAAGTCCACCGACAGATGGGTGGACAGAGAAGAACTGCTACCTGTACAGATGGAATATGAGCTAGTGAAAAAATGAAACAGTGCCATTTGCAGCACCATAGAGGAGTCTAGAAGTAATCACGCAACTTGGAGTAAGTGAGAAAGCGAAAGACACATGTCCTATCATATCACATATAGGTGTTACCTAAAAGATGTTACAAACAAAGACATTTCCACAGAGAAACACTATCATAGATTCATTACAAAAACTTATGGTTCACCAAATGGAAAGGTGTGAGGATTGGATACCTCACCATATTGAGGTTAACAGAGAGATACATACACATGTGGAATATATAATCACCAAAGACGTACGCAATACCAAGAGAAGACTACTCAACATTGTGTCATAACCTACATGGGAAAAGGATCCGAAGAAGACTAGATATATGCATATGTGTGAAAGTACCACATCTCGCACTCCTGGAACAAACAAAACATTGTAATCAAGTTGGCTGTGATAAAAAATAAAAATTAAGTTAAAAATACCAACAAGAAGTAATGAGACATAAATAAAAGGGCTTTTTCCTCGCACATTCCATTCTAATTTACAACCTAGAACACCACTTCCAGTAAGGCTCTGTTGCCCTAGTAACCAGATTTGGTAAAGGAGAAATGCTGCCGCCTTGTGGCCGATTCCCGCAAGAGCAGCTTTTAACCCACAGCTAATGGTCACTTACCATTCACAAAGACTCAGGGCTGTAAAGGACAACTGCCCTGAAAATTGTGCTGAGGTAGGGAATGGAGAAAAAGAATTCAAAACAGGCAAAATTTTCACGAAAATAGTATGAAGAGGTAAGTTTTACTCACTCTCTTTTTAAAGAAAGGAAAATGGATAAAAGCTCCACCTCAGGAAGTATTAGACTCATGCAATCTAATCTACAAAAAGTTTTCAACTCACACCAGTCGACTGACCATTGGCAAAAAGTCTACAAGCAATAAATGCTGAAGAGCTTTTAGAGAACTGTGTACCCTCTAGCTGCTGGTGAGATGTAAAAGGGTTAAACGCTAATAATGAGAACAGAAAGGAGCTGCGTTGAAAAGGAAAAATTGAGGTACCATTCAATCCAGCAGGCGCACCAATGGGCCTCTCACCGGAGAAGACCAGAATGAAGAAGACCCGGGCTGCAAAAGCTGCAGTGCAGCCTTATTCACAATAGACAAGACAGTGAAGCAACCAAAATGTCCATCAACAGATGAAAGGATAAAGAAGTGGTCCCTGTACACAATGAATACTAGCCATGGAAAACAATGAAACACTGCTCTTTGAGGCACCATAGATGATCTTGGAGATAATCACAGAACATGAGGTAAGTCGGAAAGCAAAAGTCCTATATCCTATGATATCACTTATAGGCGTTATCTAATAACTGACACAAATGAACATATTTCCACAGAGAAAGTCAATCACAGACTTATTAAAAAAAACTATGCTTATCTAAAAGGAAAGGTGGGGGGAATGGACAAATGAAGATTAGTGTTACCATATGTATAAAATACATATTATATACATATATCAAAAAGACCGACCGTAGAGCAAGGAAGGTTTACGGAACACTCTGTAATAATTTACACGGGAAGAGGATCTCTACATAAATAGGTGTATAGAATATGTAGATGAACCAGAGTGTGTACACCTTGGACAAGCAACATTCTAACCATTACCCCAATTGAAAACAATTAAAACAACGAACTAGGAGTAATGAGACATCAGCTTATGGGGGCTTTTCCTGGCACATTCCATTCAAATTTACAACCCATGCAAACGACTTCCAGAACGGCTCTGCTGCCCTAGTACCCAGATTTGGGAATGGAGAAATGCTGCATCCTTGTGGCCGTTTCCCACAACAGCAGCTTTCAACCCACTGCAAAAGGTCACTAAATATTCACCAATTGCAGTGCTGTAAATGACACCTGCCCTCCAAAAAATACTGAGGTCGGAAATCGACCAAAAACTTCTAGAGTGCAACCTTCCAAAAAGAAAATTTGAAGAGGTATATTATACTCCCACTTTTTTTCTTTTTTCTTTGAACAGAAAAGAAAAAGGCGTGGAAAAATGATGAATTGTAGGAATTTTTACAGACATGTAAACCCAAATTACAAAAACCTATCAGCTCACACCAGTCAGAATGGCCATCAACAAAAACGCTGCAAACAAGAAATGCTGACGTGATTGTGGAGAAATGCGTACCCTCGATTCTAAGGGGGACGTGGTAAGAGCCACTAATGCAAGCACAATTGAGGTGCCTTGAAAAGGTAAACGTTGAGCTACCATACCAGTCAATCAATCATACCCACTGCTGGGCCTATCACCTGAGAAAATGAAAACCCAAAATCACAGGCTGGCAATCCTGCACTCCAGCAATATTTACCATAGGCAACACTTGGAAGCAACGAAAATGTCCATCAACAGAGGAATGCACCAAGAAGTGGTCCATGTACACAATGGAATATTAGCCATGGAAAACACTGAAGCACTGCTCTTTGAGGCACCATAGATGAGCCTGGAGATAATCACAAAACATGAAGTAGGTCGGAAAGCAAAAGAACTATAGCCTATATTATCACTTATGGCATTATCTAATAACTGACACAGATGAAAATATTTCCAAAGAGAAAGACACTCACAGGCTGAGAGAACAAACTATGCTCATCTAAAAGGAAAGGAGGGGGGAAATTGAGAAATGAAGGTTAGTGTTCCTATACATATACAAATACATATTATATGCATGTATCAAAAAGACCGAACATATAGCAAGAGAGGTCGACGGAACACTGTAATATTTTACATGGGAAGAGGATCTGTACATTAATAGACATACATAATGTACAAATGAACCAGATTGTGTACACCTAGGACAAACTATATTCTAAACTTTACCCAGATTAAAAAAAAGTTTAAAAACCAAGAAGAAGGAATGAGACCTAAACTTATGGGGATTTCTCCTGGCAAATTCCATTCCAATTTACAACCTAGGACAATGACTTCCAGAAAGGCTCTGCTGCCCTAGCACCCAGAATGGGGAATGGAGAAATGCTACCTCCTTGTGGCCGTTTCCCACAACAGCAGCTTTGAACCCACTGCAAAAGGTCACTAAATTTTCACCAACTTGCAGTTCTGTAAATGACACCTGACCTCCAGAAACTTTCTGGGGTCAAAAATCGACCACAAAATTCAGAAGAGGGCAACCTTCGAAGAAGACAATTTCAAGAGCTATATTGTACTCACGGTTTTTTCTTTTAAGAGAAAAGAAAAAGACGTAGGAATATGATGGATTTTAAAAATTTTAATGACATGCATACCTATATTACAAAAACCTATCAGCTCACAGCAGTCAGAATGGCCATTAGGAAAAAATGCTGCAAAAAATAAACGGTGAAGGGAGAGTGGAGAAATGCGTACCCTCGGTTGTAAGGGGGGGCATGTAAAGAGCCACTAAAGAAAACACAATGTAGGTGCTTTGAAAAGGGAGACATTTGAGCTACCAGTCAATCAATCACAACCACTGCTGGGCCTATCACCTGAGAAAATGAGAATCAAAAAGTCACAGGCTGGCAAACCTGTACGCCAGCAAGATTTACCATAGCCAGCACTTGGAAGCAATGAAAATGTCCATCAACCGAGGAACGCACCAAGAAGAAGTGGTCCACGTACACAATGGAATATTACTCTAATAATAAATATAAATTAAATTTAAAAACAAACAAAAGCAAGGAGACATCAACATTTGTGGGTTTACCCGGGCACATTGCACTCTAATTTATAACCGAAGAACACCCCTGGCCGGTAGGTCTGTTTCCCTAGTACCAGCATGGGGAACGTAGAAAGGCTGCCGCTCTCTGGCTGTTACCTGCAAAAGCAGGTTTAAAGCCTGAGCTAATGGTCACTTCATATGAACAAGTACTGCAGGGCTGTAAATGAAACCTGCCCTCAAAATGTCTTGAGGGAGATAATGGCCAAAATATTTCCAATGGTGACACATACTTTAAGAAAACACTTTGAAGAAATAAGCTCTAATCACAGCTGGAAAAACAAAAAGGACATGTCTTAAAGCTCAATTTCAACGCATTATGAGACACATGCAAATTCAACCACAAAGAGGTATCAGCTCACACCACTCAGAATAACCATCAGCAAAAACTGCAAAGAATAAATGCTGAAGGTGCTGGGAAGAAATACATACCCTCCACTTTAAGTGGGACGTAACCTGGAAAGAGCCACTAAGGAGAACAGAATAGAGGTGCCTTTAAAGGTAAACATTGAGCTACCATATGATCCAGCAGACCTACTCCTGGACCTATAAACTAAGAAGACAGAATTGGAAGGACACAGGCACGCAAATCTGCATCGCATAGTATTACAGTAGCCAAGATATGGAAGTAACCAAAAAGTCCACCGACAGATGGGTGGACAGAGAAGAACTGCTACCTGTACAGATGGAATATGAGCTAGTGAAAAAATGAAACAGTGCCATTTGCAGCACCATAGAGGAGTCTAGAAGTAATCACGCAACTTGGAGTAAGTGAGAAAGCGAAAGACACATGTCCTATCATATCACATATAGGTGTTACCTAAAAGATGTTACAAACAAAGACATTTCCACAGAGAAACACTATCATAGATTCATTACAAAAACTTATGGTTCACCAAATGGAAAGGTGTGAGGATTGGATACCTCACCATATTGAGGTTAACAGAGAGATACAAACACATGTGGAATATATAATCACCAAAGACGTACGCAATACCAAGAGAAGACTACTCAACATTGTGTCATAACCTACATGGGAAAAGGATCCGAAGAAGACTAGATATATGCATATGTGTGAAAGTACCACATCTCGCACTCCTGGAACAAACAAAACATTGTAATCAAGTTGGCTGTGATAAAAAATAAAAATTAAGTTAAAAATACCAACAAGAAGTAATGAGACATAAATAAAAGGGCTTTTTCCTCGCACATTCCATTCTAATTTACAACCTAGAACACCACTTCCAGTAAGGCTCTGTTGCCCTAGTAACCAGATTTGGTAAAGGAGAAATGCTGCCGCCTTGTGGCCGATTCCCGCAAGAGCAGCTTTTAACCCACAGCTAATGGTCACTTACCATTCACAAAGACTCAGGGCTGTAAAGGACAACTGCCCTGAAAATTGTGCTGAGGTAGGGAATGGAGAAAAAGAATTCAAAACAGGCAAAATTTTCACGAAAATAGTATGAAGAGGTAAGTTTTACTCACTCTCTTTTTAAAGAAAGGAAAATGGATAAAAGCTCCACCTCAGGAAGTATTAGACTCATGCAATCTAATCTACAAAAAGTTTTCAACTCACACCAGTCGACTGACCATTGGCAAAAAGTCTACAAGCAATAAATGCTGAAGAGGTTTTAGAGAACTGTGTACCCTCTAGCTGCTGGTGAGATGTAAAAGGGTTAAACGCTAATAATGAGAACAGAAAGGAGCTGCGTTGAAAAGGAAAAATTGAGGTACCATTCAATCCAGCAGGCGCACCAATGGGCCTCTCACCGGAGAAGACCAGAATGAAGAAGACCCGGGCTGCAAAAGCTGCAGTGCAGCCTTATTCACAATAGACAAGACAGTGAAGCAACCAAAATGTCCATCAACAGATGAAAGGATAAAGAAGTGGTCCCTGTACACAATGAATACTAGCCATGGAAAACAATGAAACACTGCTCTTTGAGGCACCATAGATGATCTTGGAGATAATCACAGAACATGAGGTAAGTCGGAAAGCAAAAGTCCTATATCCTATGATATCACTTATAGGCGTTATCTAATAACTGACACAAATGAACATATTTCCACAGAGAAAGTCAATCACAGACTTATTAAAAAAAACTATGCTTATCTAAAAGGAAAGGTGGGGGGAATGGACAAATGAAGATTAGTGTTACCATATGTATAAAATACATATTATATACATATATCAAAAAGACCGACCGTAGAGCAAGGAAGGTTTACGGAACACTCTGTAATAATTTACACGGGAAGAGGATCTCTACATAAATAGGTGTATAGAATATGTAGATGAACCAGAGTGTGTACACCTTGGACAAGCAACATTCTAACCATTACCCCAATTGAAAACAATTAAAACAACGAACTAGGAGTAATGAGACATCAGCTTATGGGGGCTTTTCCTGGCACATTCCATTCAAATTTACAACCCATGCAAACGACTTCCAGAACGGCTCTGCCGCCCTAGTACCCAGATTTGGGAATGGAGAAATGCTGCATCCTTGTGGCCGTTTCCCACAACAGCAGCTTTCAACCCACTGCAAAAGGTCACTAAATATTCACCAATTGCAGTGCTGTAAATGACACCTGCCCTCCAAAAAATACTGAGGTCGGAAATCGACCAAAAACTTCTAGAGTGCAACCTTCCAAAAAGAAAATTTGAAGAGGTATATTATACTCCCACTTTTTTTCTTTTTTCTTTGAACAGAAAAGAAAAAGGCGTGGAAAAATGATGAATTGTAGGAATTTTTACAGACATGTAAACCCAAATTACAAAAACCTATCAGCTCACACCAGTCAGAATGGCCATCAACAAAAACGCTGCAAACAAGAAATGCTGACGTGATTGTGGAGAAATGCGTACCCTCGATTCTAAGGGGGACGTGGTAAGAGCCACTAATGCAAGCACAATTGAGGTGCCTTGAAAAGGTAAACGTTGAGCTACCATACCAGTCAATCAATCATACCCACTGCTGGGCCTATCACCTGAGAAAATGAAAACCCAAAATCACAGGCTGGCAATCCTGCACTCCAGCAATATTTACCATAGGCAACACTTGGAAGCAACGAAAATGTCCATCAACAGAGGAATGCACCAAGAAGTGGTCCATGTACACAATGGAATATTAGCCATGGAAAACACTGAAGCACTGCTCTTTGAGGCACCATAGATGAGCCTGGAGATAATCACAAAACATGAAGTAGGTCGGAAAGCAAAAGAACTATAGCCTATATTATCACTTATGGCATTATCTAATAACTGACACAGATGAAAATATTTCCAAAGAGAAAGACACTCACAGGCTGAGAGAACAAACTATGCTCATCTAAAAGGAAAGGAGGGGGGAAATTGAGAAATGAAGGTTAGTGTTCCTATACATATACAAATACATATTATATGCATGTATCAAAAAGACCGAACATATAGCAAGAGAGGTCGACGGAACACTGTAATATTTTACATGGGAAGAGGATCTGTACATTAATAGACATACATAATGTACAAATGAACCAGATTGTGTACACCTAGGACAAACTATATTCTAAACTTTACCCAGATTAAAAAAAAGTTTAAAAACCAAGAAGAAGGAATGAGACCTAAACTTATGGGGATTTCTCCTGGCAAATTCCATTCCAATTTACAACCTAGGACAATGACTTCCAGAAAGGCTCTGCTGCCCTAGCACCCAGAATGGGGAATGGAGAAATGCTACCTCCTTGTGGCCGTTTCCCACAACAGCAGCTTTGAACCCACTGCAAAAGGTCACTAAATTTTCACCAACTTGCAGTTCTGTAAATGACACCTGACCTCCAGAAACTTTCTGGGGTCAAAAATCGACCACAAAATTCAGAAGAGGGCAACCTTCGAAGAAGACAATTTCAAGAGCTATATTGTACTCACGGTTTTTTCTTTTAAGAGAAAAGAAAAAGACGTAGGAATATGATGGATTTTAAAAATTTTAATGACATGCATACCTATATTACAAAAACCTATCAGCTCACAGCAGTCAGAATGGCCATTAGGAAAAAATGCTGCAAAAAATAAACGGTGAAGGGAGAGTGGAGAAATGCGTACCCTCGGTTGTAAGGGGGGGCATGTAAAGAGCCACTAAAGAAAACACAATGTAGGTGCTTTGAAAAGGGAGACATTTGAGCTACCAGTCAATCAATCACAACCACTGCTGGGCCTATCACCTGAGAAAATGAGAATCAAAAAGTCACAGGCTGGCAAACCTGTACGCCAGCAAGATTTACCATAGCCAGCACTTGGAAGCAATGAAAATGTCCATCAACCGAGGAACGCACCAAGAAGAAGTGGTCCACGTACACAATGGAATATTACTCTAATAATAAATATAAATTAAATTTAAAAACAAACAAAAGCAAGGAGACATCAACATTTGTGGGTTTACCCGGGCACATTGCACTCTAATTTATAACCGAAGAACACCCCTGGCCGGTAGGTCTGTTTCCCTAGTACCAGCATGGGGAACGTAGAAAGGCTGCCGCTCTCTGGCTGTTACCTGCAAAAGCAGGTTTAAAGCCTGAGCTAATGGTCACTTCATATGAACAAGTACTGCAGGGCTGTAAATGAAACCTGCCCTCAAAATGTCTTGAGGGAGATAATGGCCAAAATATTTCCAATGGTGACACATACTTTAAGAAAACACTTTGAAGAAATAAGCTCTAATCACAGCTGGAAAAACAAAAAGGACATGTCTTAAAGCTCAATTTCAACGCATTATGAGACACATGCAAATTCAACCACAAAGAGGTATCAGCTCACACCACTCAGAATAACCATCAGCAAAAACTGCAAAGAATAAATGCTGAAGGTGCTGGGAAGAAATACATACCCTCCACTTTAAGTGGGACGTAACCTCGAAAGAGCCACTAAGGAGAACAGAATAGAGGTGCCTTTAAAGGTAAACATTGAGCTACCATATGATCCAGCAGACCTACTCCTGGACCTATAAACTAAGAAGACAGAATTGGAAGGACACAGGCACGCAAATCTGCATCGCATAGTATTACAGTAGCCAAGATATGGAAGTAACCAAAAAGTCCACCGACAGATGGGTGGACAGAGAAGAACTGCTACCTGTACAGATGGAATATGAGCTAGTGAAAAAATGAAACAGTGCCATTTGCAGCACCATAGAGGAGTCTAGAAGTAATCACGCAACTTGGAGTAAGTGAGAAAGCGAAAGACACATGTCCTATCATATCACATATAGGTGTTACCTAAAAGATGTTACAAACAAAGACATTTCCACAGAGAAACACTATCATAGATTCATTACAAAAACTTATGGTTCACCAAATGGAAAGGTGTGAGGATTGGATACCTCACCATATTGAGGTTAACAGAGAGATACAAACACATGTGGAATATATAATCACCAAAGACGTACGCAATACCAAGAGAAGACTACTCAACATTGTGTCATAACCTACATGGGAAAAGGATCCGAAGAAGACTAGATATATGCATATGTGTGAAAGTACCACATCTCGCACTCCTGGAACAAACAAAACATTGTAATCAAGTTGGCTGTGATAAAAAATAAAAATTAAGTTAAAAATACCAACAAGAAGTAATGAGACATAAATAAAAGGGCTTTTTCCTCGCACATTCCATTCTAATTTACAACCTAGAACACCACTTCCAGTAAGGCTCTGTTGCCCTAGTAACCAGATTTGGTAAAGGAGAAATGCTGCCGCCTTGTGGCCGATTCCCGCAAGAGCAGCTTTTAACCCACAGCTAATGGTCACTTACCATTCACAAAGACTCAGGGCTGTAAAGGACAACTGCCCTGAAAATTGTGCTGAGGTAGGGAATGGAGAAAAAGAATTCAAAACAGGCAAAATTTTCACGAAAATAGTATGAAGAGGTAAGTTTTACTCACTCTCTTTTTAAAGAAAGGAAAATGGATAAAAGCTCCACCTCAGGAAGTATTAGACTCATGCAATCTAATCTACAAAAAGTTTTCAACTCACACCAGTCGACTGACCATTGGCAAAAAGTCTACAAGCAATAAATGCTGAAGAGGTTTTAGAGAACTGTGTACCCTCTAGCTGCTGGTGAGATGTAAAAGGGTTAAACGCTAATAATGAGAACAGAAAGGAGCTGCGTTGAAAAGGAAAAATTGAGGTACCATTCAATCCAGCAGGCGCACCAATGGGCCTCTCACCGGAGAAGACCAGAATGAAGAAGACCCGGGCTGCAAAAGCTGCAGTGCAGCCTTATTCACAATA
The DNA here is from genome assembly GCF_028021215.1 of Eschrichtius robustus. NCBI lineage: Eukaryota > Metazoa > Chordata > Mammalia > Artiodactyla > Eschrichtiidae > Eschrichtius > Eschrichtius robustus. The sequence goes on along the minus strand of NW_027175140.1, from coordinate 794,383 downwards.
GACAAGACAGTGAAGCAACCAAAATGTCCATCAACAGATGAAAGGATAAAGAAGTGGTCCCTGTACACAATGAATACTAGCCATGGAAAACAATGAAACACTGCTCTTTGAGGCACCATAGATGATCTTGGAGATAATCACAGAACATGAGGTAAGTCGGAAAGCAAAAGTCCTATATCCTATGATATCACTTATAGGCGTTATCTAATAACTGACACAAATGAACATATTTCCACAGAGAAAGTCAGTCACAGACTTATTAAAAAAAACTATGCTTATCTAAAAGGAAAGGTGGGGGGAATGGACAAATGAAGATTAGTGTTACCATATGTATAAAATACATATTATATACATATATCAAAAAGACCGACCGTAGAGCAAGGAAGGTTTACGGAACACTCTGTAATAATTTACACGGGAAGAGGATCTCTACATAAATAGGTGTATAGAATATGTAGATGAACCAGAGTGTGTACACCTTGGACAAGCAACATTCTAACCATTACCCCAATTGAAAACAATTAAAACAACGAACTAGGAGTAATGAGACATCAGCTTATGGGGGCTTTTCCTGGCACATTCCATTCAAATTTACAACCCATGCAAACGACTTCCAGAACGGCTCTGCTGCCCTAGTACCCAGATTTGGGAATGGAGAAATGCTGCATCCTTGTGGCCGTTTCCCACAACAGCAGCTTTCAACCCACTGCAAAAGGTCACTAAATATTCACCAATTGCAGTGCTGTAAATGACACCTGCCCTCCAAAAAATACTGAGGTCGGAAATCGACCAAAAACTTCTAGAGTGCAACCTTCCAAAAAGAAAATTTGAAGAGGTATATTATACTCCCACTTTTTTTCTTTTTTCTTTGAACAGAAAAGAAAAAGGCGTGGAAAAATGATGAATTGTAGGAATTTTTACAGACATGTAAACCCAAATTACAAAAACCTATCAGCTCACACCAGTCAGAATGGCCATCAACAAAAACGCTGCAAACAAGAAATGCTGACGTGATTGTGGAGAAATGCGTACCCTCGATTCTAAGGGGGACGTGGTAAGAGCCACTAATGCAAGCACAATTGAGGTGCCTTGAAAAGGTAAACGTTGAGCTACCATACCAGTCAATCAATCATACCCACTGCTGGGCCTATCACCTGAGAAAATGAAAACCCAAAATCACAGGCTGGCAATCCTGCACTCCAGCAATATTTACCATAGGCAACACTTGGAAGCAACGAAAATGTCCATCAACAGAGGAATGCACCAAGAAGTGGTCCATGTACACAATGGAATATTAGCCATGGAAAACACTGAAGCACTGCTCTTTGAGGCACCATAGATGAGCCTGGAGATAATCACAAAACATGAAGTAGGTCGGAAAGCAAAAGAACTATAGCCTATATTATCACTTATGGCATTATCTAATAACTGACACAGATGAAAATATTTCCAAAGAGAAAGACACTCACAGGCTGAGAGAACAAACTATGCTCATCTAAAAGGAAAGGAGGGGGGAAATTGAGAAATGAAGGTTAGTGTTACTATACATATACAAATACATATTATATGCATGTATCAAAAAGACCGAACATATAGCAAGAGAGGTCGACGGAACACTGTAATATTTTACATGGGAAGAGGATCTGTACATTAATAGACATACATAATGTACAAATGAACCAGATTGTGTACACCTAGGACAAACTATATTCTAAACTTTACCCAGATTAAAAAAAAGTTTAAAAACCAAGAAGAAGGAATGAGACCTAAACTTATGGGGATTTCTCCTGGCAAATTCCATTCCAATTTACAACCTAGGACAATGACTTCCAGAAAGGCTCTGCTGCCCTAGCACCCAGAATGGGGAATGGAGAAATGCTACCTCCTTGTGGCCGTTTCCCACAACAGCAGCTTTGAACCCACTGCAAAAGGTCACTAAATTTTCACCAACTTGCAGTTCTGTAAATGACACCTGACCTCCAGAAACTTTCTGGGGTCAAAAATCGACCACAAAATTCAGAAGAGGGCAACCTTCGAAGAAGACAATTTCAAGAGCTATATTGTACTCACGGTTTTTTCTTTTAAGAGAAAAGAAAAAGACGTAGGAATATGATGGATTTTAAAAATTTTAATGACATGCATACCTATATTACAAAAACCTATCAGCTCACAGCAGTCAGAATGGCCATTAGGAAAAAATGCTGCAAAAAATAAACGGTGAAGGGAGAGTGGAGAAATGCGTACCCTCGGTTGTAAGGGGGGGCATGTAAAGAGCCACTAAAGAAAACACAATGTAGGTGCTTTGAAAAGGGAGACATTTGAGCTACCAGTCAATCAATCACAACCACTGCTGGGCCTATCACCTGAGAAAATGAGAATCAAAAAGTCACAGGCTGGCAAACCTGTACGCCAGCAAGATTTACCATAGCCAGCACTTGGAAGCAATGAAAATGTCCATCAACCGAGGAACGCACCAAGAAGAAGTGGTCCACGTACACAATGGAATATTACTCTAATAATAAATATAAATTAAATTTAAAAACAAACAAAAGCAAGGAGACATCAACATTTGTGGGTTTACCCGGGCACATTGCACTCTAATTTATAACCGAAGAACACCCCTGGCCGGTAGGTCTGTTTCCCTAGTACCAGCATGGGGAACGTAGAAAGGCTGCCGCTCTCTGGCTGTTACCTGCAAAAGCAGGTTTAAAGCCTGAGCTAATGGTCACTTCATATGAACAAGTACTGCAGGGCTGTAAATGAAACCTGCCCTCAAAATGTCTTGAGGGAGATAATGGCCAAAATATTTCCAATGGTGACACATACTTTAAGAAAACACTTTGAAGAAATAAGCTCTAATCACAGCTGGAAAAACAAAAAGGACATGTCTTAAAGCTCAATTTCAACGCATTATGAGACACATGCAAATTCAACCACAAAGAGGTATCAGCTCACACCACTCAGAATAACCATCAGCAAAAACTGCAAAGAATAAATGCTGAAGGTGCTGGGAAGAAATACATACCCTCCACTTTAAGTGGGACGTAACCTGGAAAGAGCCACTAAGGAGAACAGAATAGAGGTGCCTTTAAAGGTAAACATTGAGCTACCATATGATCCAGCAGACCTATTCCTGGACCTATAAACTAAGAAGACAGAATTGGAAGGACACAGGCACGCAAATCTGCATCGCATAGTATTACAGTAGCCAAGATATGGAAGTAACCAAAAAGTCCACCGACAGATGGGTGGACAGAGAAGAACTGCTACCTGTACAGATGGAATATGAGCTAGTGAAAAAATGAAACAGTGCCATTTGCAGCACCATAGAGGAGTCTAGAAGTAATCACGCAACTTGGAGTAAGTGAGAAAGCGAAAGACACATGTCCTATCATATCACATATAGGTGTTACCTAAAAGATGATACAAACAAAGACATTTCCACAGAGAAACACTATCATAGATTCATTACAAAAACTTATGGTTCACCAAATGGAAAGGTGTGAGGATTGGATACCTCACCATATTGAGGTTAACAGAGAGATACAAACACATGTGGAATATATAATCACCAAAGACGTACGCAATACCAAGAGAAGACTACTCAACATTGTGTCATAACCTACATGGGAAAAGGATCCGAAGAAGACTAGATATATGCATATGTGTGAAAGTACCACATCTCACACTCCTGGAACAAACAAAACATTGTAATCAAGTTGGCTGTGATAAAAAATAAATATTAAGTTAAAAATACCAACAAGAAGTAATGAGACATAAATTAAAGGGCTTTTTCCTCACACATTCCATTCTAATTTACAACCTAGAACACCACTTCCAATAAGGCTCTGTTGCCCTAGTAACCAGATTTGGTAAAGGAGAAATGCTGCCGCCTTGTGGCCAATTCCCGCAAGAGCAGCTTTTAACCCACAGCTAATGGTCACTTACCATTCACAAGGACTCAGGGCTGCAAAGGACACCTGCCCTCAAAATTGTGCTGAGGTAGGGAATGGAGAAAAATAATTCAAAACAGGCAAAATTTTCACGAAGATAGAATGAAGAGGTAAGTTTTACTCACTCTCTTTTTAAAGAAAGGAAAATGGATAAAAGCTCCACCTCAGGAAGTATTAGACTCATGCAATCTAATCTACAAAAAGTTTTCAACTCACACCAGTCGACTGACCATTGGCAAAAAGTCTACAAGCAATAAATGCTGAAGAGGTTTTAGAGAACTGTGTACCCTCTAGCTGCTGGTGAGATGTAAAAGGGTTAAACGCTAATAATGAGAACAGAAAGGAGCTGCGTTGAAAAGGAAAAATTGAGGTACCATTCAAACCAGCAGGCGCACCAATGGGCCTCTCACTGGAGAAGTCCAGAATGAAGAAGACCCGGGCTGCAAAAGCTGCACTGCAGCCTTATTCACAATAGACAAGACAGTGAAGCAACCAAAATGTCCATCAACAGATGAAAGGATAAAGAAGTGGTCCCTGTACACAATGAATACTAGCCATGGAAAACAAGGAAACACTGCTCTTTGAGGCACCATAGATGATCTTGGAGATAATCACAGAACATGAGGTAAGTCGGAAAGCAAAAGTCCTATATCCTATGATATCACTTATAGGCGTTATCTACTAACTGACACAAATGAACATATTTCCACAGAGAAAGTCAATCACAGACTTATTAAAAAAAAAAAACTATGCTTATCTAAAAGGAAAGGTGGGGGGAATGGATAAATGAAGATTAGCGTTACCATATGTATACAAATACATATTATATACATACAACAAAAAGACCGACCATAGAGCAAGGAAGGTTTACGGAACACTCTGTAATAATTTACACGGGAAGAGGATCTCTACATAAATAGGTGTATAGAATATGTAGATGAACCAGAGTGTGTACACCTTGGACAAGCAACATTCTAACCATTACCCCAATTGAAAAAAATTAAAACAACGAACTAGGAGTAATGAGACATCAGCTTATGGGGGGTTTTCCTGGCACATTCCATTCAAATTTACAACCCAGGCAAACGACTTCCAGAACGGCTCTGCCGCCCTAGTACCCAGATTTGGGAATGGAGAAATGCTGCATCCTTGTGGCCGTTTCCCACAACAGCAGCTTTCAACCCACTGCAAAAGGTCACTAAATATTCACCAATTGCAGTGCTGTAAATGACACCTGCCCTCCAAAAAATACTGAGGTCGGAAATCGACCAAAAACTTCTAGAGTGCAACCTTCCAAAAAGAAAATTTGAAGAGGTATATTATACTCCCACTTTTTTTCTTTTTTCTTTGAACAGAAAAGAAAAAGGCGTGGAAAAATGATGAATTGTAGGAATTTTTACAGACATGTAAACCCAAATTACAAAAACCTATCAGCTCACACCAGTCAGAATGGCCATCAACAAAAACGCTGCAAACAAGAAGTGCTGACGTGATTGTGGAGAAATGCGTACCCTCGATTCTAAGGGGGACGTGGTAAGAGCCACTAATGCAAGCACAATTGAGGTGCCTTGAAAACGTAAACGCTGAGCTACCATACCAGTCAATCAATCATACCCACTGCTGGGCCTATCACCTGAGAAAATGAAAATCAAAAATCACAGGCTGGCAATCCTGCACTCCAGCAATATTTACCATAGGCAACACTTGGAAGCAACGAAAATGTCCATCAACAGAGGAATGCACCAAGAAGTGGTCCATGTACACAATGGAATATTAGCCATGGAAAACACTGAAGCACTGCTCTTTGAGGCACCATAGATGAGCCTGGAGATAATCACAAAACATGAAGTAGGTCGGAAAGCAAAAGAACTATAGCCTATATTATCACTTATGGCATTATCTAATAACTGACACAGATGAAAATATTTCCAAAGAGAAAGACACTCACAGGCTGAGAGAACAAACTATGCTCATCTAAAAGGAAAGGAGGGGGGAAATTGAGAAATGAAGGTTAGTGTTACTATACATATACAAATACATATTATATGCATGTATCAAAAAGACCGAACATATAGCAAGAGAGGTCGACGGAACACTGTAATATTTTACATGGGAAGAGGATCTGTACATTAATAGACATACATAATGTACAAATGAACCAGATTGTGTACACCTAGGACAAACTATATTCTAAACTTTACCCAGATTAAAAAAAAGTTTAAAAACCAAGAAGAAGGAATGAGACCTAAACTTATGGGGATTTCTCCTGGCAAATTCCATTCCAATTTACAACCTAGGACAATGACTTCCAGAAAGGCTCTGCTGCCCTAGCACCCAGAATGGGGAATGGAGAAATGCTACCTCCTTGTGGCCGTTTCCCACAACAGCAGCTTTGAACCCACTGCAAAAGGTCACTAAATTTTCACCAACTTGCAGTTCTGTAAATGACACCTGACCTCCAGAAACTTTCTGGGGTCAAAAATCGACCACAAAATTCAGAAGAGGGCAACCTTCGAAGAAGACAATTTCAAGAGCTATATTGTACTCACGGTTTTTTCTTTTAAGAGAAAAGAAAAAGACGTAGGAATATGATGGATTTTAAAAATTTTAATGACATGCATACCTATATTACAAAAACCTATCAGCTCACAGCAGTCAGAATGGCCATTAGGAAAAAATGCTGCAAAAAATAAACGGTGAAGGGAGAGTGGAGAAATGCGTACCCTCGGTTGTAAGGGGGGGCATGTAAAGAGCCACTAAAGAAAACACAATGTAGGTGCTTTGAAAAGGGAGACATTTGAGCTACCAGTCAATCAATCACAACCACTGCTGGGCCTATCACCTGAGAAAATGAGAATCAAAAAGTCACAGGCTGGCAAACCTGTACGCCAGCAAGATTTACCATAGCCAGCACTTGGAAGCAATGAAAATGTCCATCAACCGAGGAACGCACCAAGAAGAAGTGGTCCACGTACACAATGGAATATTACTCTAATAATAAATATAAATTAAATTTAAAAACAAACAAAAGCAAGGAGACATCAACATTTGTGGGTTTACCCGGGCACATTGCGCTCTAATTTATAACCGAAGAACACCCCTGGCCGGTAGGTCTGTTTCCCTAGTACCAGCATGGGGAACGTAGAAAGGCTGCCGCTCTCTGGCTGTTACCTGCAAAAGCAGGTTTAAAGCCTGAGCTAATGGTCACTTCATATGAACAAGTACTGCAGGGCTGTAAATGAAACCTGCCCTCAAAATGTCTTGAGGGAGATAATGGCCAAAATATTTCCAATGGTGACACATACTTTAAGAAAACACTTTGAAGAAATAAGCTCTAATCACAGCTGGAAAAACAAAAAGGACATGTCTTAAAGCTCAATTTCAACGCATTATGAGACACATGCAAATTCAACCACAAAGAGGTATCAGCTCACACCACTCAGAATAACCATCAGCAAAAACTGCAAAGAATAAATGCTGAAGGTGCTGGGAAGAAATACATACCCTCCACTTTAAGTGGGACGTAACCTGGAAAGAGCCACTAAGGAGAACAGAATAGAGGTGCCTTTAAAGGTAAACATTGAGCTACCTATGATCCAGCAGACCTACTCCTGGACCTATAAACTAAGAAGACAGAATTGGAAGGACACAGGCACGCAAATCTGCATCGCATAGTATTACAGTAGCCAAGATATGGAAGTAACCAAAAAGTCCACCGACAGATGGGTGGACAGAGAAGAACTGCTACCTGTACAGATGGAATATGAGCTAGTGAAAAAATGAAACAGTGCCATTTGCAGCACCATAGAGGAGTCTAGAAGTAATCACGCAACTTGGAGTAAGTGAGAAAGCGAAAGACACATGTCCTATCATATCACATATAGGTGTTACCTAAAAGATGTTACAAACAAAGACATTTCCACAGAGAAACACTATCATAGATTCATTACAAAAACTTATGGTTCACCAAATGGAAAGGTGTGAGGATTGGATACCTCACCATATTGAGGTTAACAGAGAGATACAAACACATGTGGAATATATAATCACCAAAGACGTACGCAATACCAAGAGAAGACTACTCAACATTGTGTCATAACCTACATGGGAAAAGGATCCGAAGAAGACTAGATATATGCATATGTGTGAAAGTACCACATCTCGCACTCCTGGAACAAACAAAACATTGTAATCAAGTTGGCTGTGATAAAAAATAAAAATTAAGTTAAAAATACCAACAAGAAGTAATGAGACATAAATTAAAGGGCTTTTTCCTCGCACATTCCATTCTAATTTACAACCTAGAACACCACTTCCAGTAAGGCTCTGTTGCCCTAGTAACCAGATTTGGTAAAGGAGAAATGCTGCCGCCTTGTGGCCGATTCCCGCAAGAGCAGCTTTTAACCCAAAGCTAATGGTCACTTACCATTCACAAAGACTCAGGGCTGTAAAGGACAACTGCCCTGAAAATTGTGCTGAGGTAGGGAATGGAGAAAAAGAATTCAAAGCAGGCAAAATTTTCACGAAGATAGTATGAAGAGGTAAGTTTTACTCACTCTCTTTTTAAAGAAAGGAAAATGGATAAAAGCTCCACCTCAGGAAGTATTAGACTCATGCAATCTAATCTACAAAAAGTTTTCAACTCACACCAGTCGACTGACCATTGGCAAAAAGTCTACAAGCAATAAATGCTGAAGAGGTTTTAGAGAACTGTGTACCCTCTAGCTGCTGGTGAGATGTAAAAGGGTTAAACGCTAATAATGAGAACAGAAAGGAGCTGCGTTGAAAAGGAAAAATTGAGGTACCATTCAATCCAGCAGGCGCACCAATGGGCCTCTCACCGGAGAAGACCAGAATGAAGAAGACCCGGGCTGCAAAAGCTGCACTGCAGCCTTATTCACAATAGACAAGACAGTGAAGCAACCAAAATGTCCATCAACAGATGAAAGGATAAAGAAGTGGTCCCTGTACACAATGAATACTAGCCATGGAAAACAATGAAACACTGCTCTTTGAGGCACCATAGATGATCTTGGAGATAATCACAGAACATGAGGTAAGTCGGAAAGCAAAAGTCCTATATCCTATGATATCACTTATAGGCGTTATCTAATAACTGACACAAATGAACATATTTCCACAGAGAAAGTCAATCACAGACTTATTAAAAAAAAAAAAAAAACTATGCTTATCTAAAAGGAAAGGTGGGGGGAATGGATAAATGAAGATTAGCGATACCATATGTATACAAATACATATTATATACATATATCAAAAAGACCGACCGTAGAGCAAGGAAGGTTTACGGAACACTCTGTAATAATTTACACGGGAAGAGGATCTCTACATAAATAGGTGTATAGAATATGTAGATGAACCAGAGTGTGTACACCTTGGACAAGCAACATTCTAACCATTACCCCAATTGAAAACAATTAAAACAACGAACTAGGAGTAATGAGACATCAGCTTATGGGGGCTTTTCCTGGCACATTCCATTCAAATTTACAACCCAGGCAAACGACTTCCAGAACGGCTCTGCTGCCCTAGTACCCAGATTTGGGAATGGAGAAATGCTGCATCCTTGTGGCCGTTTCCCACAACAGCAGCTTTCAACCCACTGCAAAAGGTCACTAAATATTCACCAATTGCAGTGCTGTAAATGACACCTGCCCTCCAAAAAATACTGAGGTCGGAAATCGACCAAAAACTTCTAGAGTGCAACCTTCCAAAAAGAAAATTTGAAGAGGTATATTATACTCCCACTTTTTTTCTTTTTTCTTTGAACAGAAAAGAAAAAGGCGTGGAAAAATGATGAATTGTAGGAATTTTTACAGACATGTAAACCCAAATTACAAAAACCTATCAGCTCACACCAGTCAGAATGGCCATCAACAAAAACGCTGCAAACAAGAAATGCTGACGTGATTGTGGAGAAATGCGTACCCTCGATTCTAAGGGGGACGTGGTAAGAGCCACTAATGCAAGCACAATTGAGGTGCCTTGAAAAGGTAAACGTTGAGCTACCATACCAGTCAATCAATCATACCCACTGCTGGGCCTATCACCTGAGAAAATGAAAACCCAAAATCACAGGCTGGCAATCCTGCACTCCAGCAATATTTACCATAGGCAACACTTGGAAGCAACGAAAATGTCCATCAACAGAGGAATGCACCAAAAAGTGGTCCATGTACACAATGGAATATTAGCCATGGAAAACACTGAAGCACTGCTCTTTGAGGCACCATAGATGAGCCTGGAGATAATCACAAAACATGAAGTAGGTCGGAAAGCAAAAGAACTATAGCCTATATTATCACTTATGGCATTATCTAATAACTGACACAGATGAAAATATTTCCAAAGAGAAAGACACTCACAGGCTGAGAGAACAAACTATGCTCATCTAAAAGGAAAGGAGGGGGGGAAATTGAGAAATGAAGGTTAGTGTTACTATACATATACAAATACATATTATATGCATGTATCAAAAAGACCGAACATATAGCAAGAGAGGTCGACGGAACACTGTAATATTTTACATGGGAAGAGGATCTGTACATTAATAGACATACATAATGTACAAATGAACCAGATTGTGTACACCTAGGACAAACTATATTCTAAACTTTACCCAGATTAAAAAAAAAGTTTAAAAACCAAGAAGAAGGAATGAGACCTAAACTTATGGGGATTTCTCCTGGCAAATTCCATTCCAATTTACAACCTAGGACAATGACTTCCAGAAAGGCTCTGCTGCCCTAGCACCCAGAATGGGGAATGGAGAAATGCTACCTCCTTGTGGCCGTTTCCCACAACAGCAGCTTTGAACCCACTGCAAAAGGTCACTAAATTTTCACCAACTTGCAGTTCTGTAAATGACACCTGACCTCCAGAAACTTTCTGGGGTCAAAAATCGACCACAAAATTCAGAAGAGGGCAACCTTCGAAGAAGACAATTTCAAGAGCTATATTGTACTCACGGTTTTTTCTTTTAAGAGAAAAGAAAAAGACGTAGGAATATGATGGATTTTAAAAATTTTAATGACATGCATACCTATATTACAAAAACCTATCAGCTCACAGCAGTCAGAATGGCCATTAGGAAAAAATGCTGCAAAAAATAAACGGTGAAGGGAGAGTGGAGAAATGCGTACCCTCGGTTGTAAGGGGGGGCATGTAAAGAGCCACTAAAGAAAACACAATGTAGGTGCTTTGAAAAGGGAGACATTTGAGCTACCAGTCAATCAATCACAACCACTGCTGGGCCTATCACCTGAGAAAATGAGAATCAAAAAGTCACAGGCTGGCAAACCTGTACACCAGCAAGATTTACCATAGCCAGCACTTGGAAGCAATGAAAATGTCCATCAACCGAGGAACGCACCAAGAAGAAGTGGTCCACGTACACAATGGAATATTACTCTAATAATAAATATAAATTAAATTTAAAAACAAACAAAAGCAAGGAGACATCAACATTTGTGGGTTTACCCGGGCACATTGCACTCTAATTTATAACCGAAGAACACCCCTGGCCGGTAGGTCTGTTTCCCTAGTACCAGCATGGGGAACGTAGAAAGGCTGCCGCTCTCTGGCTGTTACCTGCAAAAGCAGGTTTAAAGCCTGAGCTAATGGTCACTTCATATGAACAAGTACTGCAGGGCTGTAAATGAAACCTGCCCTCAAAATGTCTTGAGGGAGATAATGGCCAAAATATTTCCAATGGTGACACATACTTTAAGAAAACACTTTGAAGAAATAAGCTCTAATCACAGCTGGAAAAACAAAAAGGACATGTCTTAAAGCTCAATTTCAACGCATTATGAGACACATGCAAATTCAACCACAAAGAGGTATCAGCTCACACCACTCAGAATAACCATCAGCAAAAACTGCAAAGAATAAATGCTGAAGGTGCTGGGAAGAAATACATACCCTCCACTTTAAGTGGGACGTAACCTGGAAAGAGCCACTAAGGAGAACAGAATAGAGGTGCCTTTAAAGGTAAACATTGAGCTACCTATGATCCAGCAGACCTATTCCTGGACCTATAAACTAAGAAGACAGAATTGGAAGGACACAGGCACGCAAATCTGCATCGCATAGTATTACAGTAGCCAAGATATGGAAGTAACCAAAAAGTCCACCGACAGATGGGTGGACAGAGAAGAACTGCTACCTGTACAGATGGAATATGAGCTAGTGAAAAAATGAAACAGTGCCATTTGCAGCACCATAGAGGAGTCTAGAAGTAATCACGCAACTTGGAGTAAGTGAGAAAGCGAAAGACACATGTCCTATCATATCACATATAGGTGTTACCTAAAAGATGTTACAAACAAAGACATTTCCACAGAGAAACACTATCATAGATTCATTACAAAAACTTATGGTTCACCAAATGGAAAGGTGTGAGGATTGGATACCTCACCATATTGAGGTTAACAGAGAGATACAAACACATGTGGAATATATAATCACCAAAGACGTACGCAATACCAAGAGAAGACTACTCAACATTGTGTCATAACCTACATGGGAAAAGGATCCGAAGAAGACTAGATATATGCATATGTGTGAAAGTACCACATCTCGCACTCCTGGAACAAACAAAACATTGTAATCAAGTTGGCTGTGATAAAAAATAAAAATTAAGTTAAAAATACCAACAAGAAGTAATGAGACATAAATAAAAGGGCTTTTTCCTCGCACATTCCATTCTAATTTACAACCTAGAACACCACTTCCAGTAAGGCTCTGTTGCCCTAGTAACCAGATTTGGTAAAGGAGAAATGCTGCCGCCTTGTGGCCGATTCCCGCAAGAGCAGCTTTTAACCCACAGCTAATGGTCACTTACCATTCACAAAGACTCAGGGCTGTAAAGGACAACTGCCCTGAAAATTGTGCTGAGGTAGGGAATGGAGAAAAAGAATTCAAAACAGGCAAAATTTTCACGAAAATAGTATGAAGAGGTAAGTTTTACTCACTCTCTTTTTAAAGAAAGGAAAATGGATAAAAGCTCCACCTCAGGAAGTATTAGACTCATGCAATCTAATCTACAAAAAGTTTTCAACTCACACCAGTCGACTGACCATTGGCAAAAAGTCTACAAGCAATAAATGCTGAAGAGGTTTTAGAGAACTGTGTACCCTCTAGCTGCTGGTGAGATGTAAAAGGGTTAAACGCTAATAATGAGAACAGAAAGGAGCTGCGTTGAAAAGGAAAAATTGAGGTACCATTCAATCCAGCAGGCGCACCAATGGGCCTCTCACCGGAGAAGACCAGAATGAAGAAGACCCGGGCTGCAAAAGCTGCAGTGCAGCCTTATTCACAATAGACAAGACAGTGAAGCAACCAAAATGTCCATCAACAGATGAAAGGATAAAGAAGTGGTCCCTGTACACAATGAATACTAGCCATGGAAAACAATGAAACACTGCTCTTTGAGGCACCATAGATGATCTTGGAGATAATCACAGAACATGAGGTAAGTCGGAAAGCAAAAGTCCTATATCCTATGATATCACTTATAGGCGTTATCTAATAACTGACACAAATGAACATATTTCCACAGAGAAAGTCAATCACAGACTTATTAAAAAAAACTATGCTTATCTAAAAGGAAAGGTGGGGGGAATGGACAAATGAAGATTAGTGTTACCATATGTATAAAATACATATTATATACATATATCAAAAAGACCGACCGTAGAGCAAGGAAGGTTTACGGAACACTCTGTAATAATTTACACGGGAAGAGGATCTCTACATAAATAGGTGTATAGAATATGTAGATGAACCAGAGTGTGTACACCTTGGACAAGCAACATTCTAACCATTACCCCAATTGAAAACAATTAAAACAACGAACTAGGAGTAATGAGACATCAGCTTATGGGGGCTTTTCCTGGCACATTCCATTCAAATTTACAACCCATGCAAACGACTTCCAGAACGGCTCTGCTGCCCTAGTACCCAGATTTGGGAATGGAGAAATGCTGCATCCTTGTGGCCGTTTCCCACAACAGCAGCTTTCAACCCACTGCAAAAGGTCACTAAATATTCACCAATTGCAGTGCTGTAAATGACACCTGCCCTCCAAAAAATACTGAGGTCGGAAATCGACCAAAAACTTCTAGAGTGCAACCTTCCAAAAAGAAAATTTGAAGAGGTATATTATACTCCCACTTTTTTTCTTTTTTCTTTGAACAGAAAAGAAAAAGGCGTGGAAAAATGATGAATTGTAGGAATTTTTACAGACATGTAAACCCAAATTACAAAAACCTATCAGCTCACACCAGTCAGAATGGCCATCAACAAAAACGCTGCAAACAAGAAATGCTGACGTGATTGTGGAGAAATGCGTACCCTCGATTCTAAGGGGGACGTGGTAAGAGCCACTAATGCAAGCACAATTGAGGTGCCTTGAAAAGGTAAACGTTGAGCTACCATACCAGTCAATCAATCATACCCACTGCTGGGCCTATCACCTGAGAAAATGAAAACCCAAAATCACAGGCTGGCAATCCTGCACTCCAGCAATATTTACCATAGGCAACACTTGGAAGCAACGAAAATGTCCATCAACAGAGGAATGCACCAAGAAGTGGTCCATGTACACAATGGAATATTAGCCATGGAAAACACTGAAGCACTGCTCTTTGAGGCACCATAGATGAGCCTGGAGATAATCACAAAACATGAAGTAGGTCGGAAAGCAAAAGAACTATAGCCTATATTATCACTTATGGCATTATCTAATAACTGACACAGATGAAAATATTTCCAAAGAGAAAGACACTCACAGGCTGAGAGAACAAACTATGCTCATCTAAAAGGAAAGGAGGGGGGAAATTGAGAAATGAAGGTTAGTGTTACTATACATATACAAATACATATTATATGCATGTATCAAAAAGACCGAGCATATAGCAAGAGAGGTCGACGGAACACTGTAATATTTTACATGGGAAGAGGATCTGTACATTAATAGACATACATAATGTACAAATGAACCAGATTGTGTACACCTAGGACAAACTATATTCTAAACTTTACCCAGATTAAAAAAAAGTTTAAAAACCAAGAAGAAGGAATGAGACCTAAACTTATGGGGATTTCTCCTAGCAAATTCCATTCCAATTTACAACCTAGGACAATGACTTCCAGAAAGGCTCTGCTGCCCTAGCACCCAGAATGGGGAATGGAGAAATGCTACCTCCTTGTGGCCGTTTCCCACAACAGCAGCTTTGAACCCACTGCAAAAGGTCACTAAATTTTCACCAACTTGCAGTTCTGTAAATGACACCTGACCTCCAGAAACTTTCTGGGGTCAAAAATCGACCACAAAATTCAGAAGAGGGCAACCTTCGAAGAAGACAATTTCAAGAGCTATATTGTACTCACGGTTTTTTCTTTTAAGAGAAAAGAAAAAGACGTAGGAATATGATGGATTTTAAAAATTTTAATGACATGCATACCTATATTACAAAAACCTATCAGCTCACAGCAGTCAGAATGGCCATTAGGAAAAAATGCTGCAAAAAATAAACGGTGAAGGGAGAGTGGAGAAATGCGTACCCTCGGTTGTAAGGGGGGGCATGTAAAGAGCCACTAAAGAAAACACAATGTAGGTGCTTTGAAAAGGGAGACATTTGAGCTACCAGTCAATCAATCACAACCACTGCTGGGCCTATCACCTGAGAAAATGAGAATCAAAAAGTCACAGGCTGGCAAACCTGTACGCCAGCAAGATTTACCATAGCCAGCACTTGGAAGCAATGAAAATGTCCATCAACCGAGGAACGCACCAAGAAGAAGTGGTCCACGTACACAATGGAATATTACTCTAATAATAAATATAAATTAAATTTAAAAACAAACAAAAGCAAGGAGACATCAACATTTGTGGGTTTACCCGGGCACATTGCACTCTAATTTATAACCGAAGAACACCCCTGGCCGGTAGGTCTGTTTCCCTAGTACCAGCATGGGGAACGTAGAAAGGCTGCCGCTCTCTGGCTGTTACCTGCAAAAGCAGGTTTAAAGCCTGAGCTAATGGTCACTTCATATGAACAAGTACTGCAGGGCTGTAAATGAAACCTGCCCTCAAAATGTCTTGAGGGAGATAATGGCCAAAATATTTCCAATGGTGACACATACTTTAAGAAAACACTTTGAAGAAATAAGCTCTAATCACAGCTGGAAAAACAAAAAGGACATGTCTTAAAGCTCAATTTCAACGCATTATGAGACACATGCAAATTCAACCACAAAGAGGTATCAGCTCACACCACTCAGAATAACCATCAGCAAAAACTGCAAAGAATAAATGCTGAAGGTGCTGGGAAGAAATACATACCCTCCACTTTAAGTGGGACGTAACCTGGAAAGAGCCACTAAGGAGAACAGAATAGAGGTGCCTTTAAAGGTAAACATTGAGCTACCTATGATCCAGCAGACCTACTCCTGGACCTATAAACTAAGAAGACAGAATTGGAAGGACACAGGCACGCAAATCTGCATCGCATAGTATTACAGTAGCCAAGATATGGAAGTAACCAAAAAGTCCACCGACAGATGGGTGGACAGAGAAGAACTGCTACCTGTACAGATGGAATATGAGCTAGTGAAAAAATGAAACAGTGCCATTTGCAGCACCATAGAGGAGTCTAGAAGTAATCACGCAACTTGGAGTAAGTGAGAAAGCGAAAGACACATGTCCTATCATATCACATATAGGTGTTACCTAAAAGATGTTACAAACAAAGACATTTCCACAGAGAAACACTATCATAGATTCATTACAAAAACTTATGGTTCACCAAATGGAAAGGTGTGAGGATTGGATACCTCACCATATTGAGGTTAACAGAGAGATACAAACACATGTGGAATATATAATCACCAAAGACGTACGCAATACCAAGAGAAGACTACTCAACATTGTGTCATAACCTACATGGGAAAAGGATCCGAAGAAGACTAGATATATGCATATGTGTGAAAGTACCACATCTCGCACTCCTGGAACAAACAAAACATTGTAATCAAGTTGGCTGTGATAAAAAATAAAAATTAAGTTAAAAATACCAACAAGAAGTAATGAGACATAAATTAAAGGGCTTTTTCCTCGCACATTCCATTCTAATTTACAACCTAGAACACCACTTCCAGTAAGGCTCTGTTGCCCTAGTAACCAGATTTGGTAAAGGAGAAATGCTGCCGCCTTGTGGCCGATTCCCGCAAGAGCAGCTTTTAACCCAAAGCTAATGGTCACTTACCATTCACAAAGACTCAGGGCTGTAAAGGACAACTGCCCTGAAAATTGTGCTGAGGTAGGGAATGGAGAAAAAGAATTCAAAGCAGGCAAAATTTTCACGAAGATAGTATGAAGAGGTAAGTTTTACTCACTCTCTTTTTAAAGAAAGGAAAATGGATAAAAGCTCCACCTCAGGAAGTATTAGACTCATGCAATCTAATCTACAAAAAGTTTTCAACTCACACCAGTCGACTGACCATTGGCAAAAAGTCTACAAGCAATAAATGCTGAAGAGGTTTTAGAGAACTGTGTACCCTCTAGCTGCTGGTGAGATGTAAAAGGGTTAAACGCTAATAATGAGAACAGAAAGGAGCTGCGTTGAAAAGGAAAAATTGAGGTACCATTCAATCCAGCAGGCGCACCAATGGGCCTCTCACCGGAGAAGACCAGAATGAAGAAGACCCGGGCTGCAAAAGCTGCACTGCAGCCTTATTCACAATAGACAAGACAGTGAAGCAACCAAAATGTCCATCAACAGATGAAAGGATAAAGAAGTGGTCCCTGTACACAATGAATACTAGCCATGGAAAACAATGAAACACTGCTCTTTGAGGCACCATAGATGATCTTGGAGATAATCACAGAACATGAGGTAAGTCGGAAAGCAAAAGTCCTATATCCTATGATATCACTTATAGGCGTTATCTAATAACTGACACAAATGAACATATTTCCACAGAGAAAGTCAATCACAGACTTATTAAAAAAAAAAAAAACTATGCTTATCTAAAAGGAAAGGTGGGGGGAATGGATAAATGAAGATTAGCGATACCATATGTATACAAATACATATTATATACATATATCAAAAAGACCGACCGTAGAGCAAGGAAGGTTTACGGAACACTCTGTAATAATTTACACGGGAAGAGGATCTCTACATAAATAGGTGTATAGAATATGTAGATGAACCAGAGTGTGTACACCTTGGACAAGCAACATTCTAACCATTACCCCAATTGAAAACAATTAAAACAACGAACTAGGAGTAATGAGACATCAGCTTATGGGGGCTTTTCCTGGCACATTCCATTCAAATTTACAACCCAGGCAAACGACTTCCAGAACGGCTCTGCTGCCCTAGTACCCAGATTTGGGAATGGAGAAATGCTGCATCCTTGTGGCCGTTTCCCACAACAGCAGCTTTCAACCCACTGCAAAAGGTCACTAAATATTCACCAATTGCAGTGCTGTAAATGACACCTGCCCTCCAAAAAATACTGAGGTCGGAAATCGACCAAAAACTTCTAGAGTGCAACCTTCCAAAAAGAAAATTTGAAGAGGTATATTATACTCCCACTTTTTTTCTTTTTTCTTTGAACAGAAAAGAAAAAGGCGTGGAAAAATGATGAATTGTAGGAATTTTTACAGACATGTAAACCCAAATTACAAAAACCTATCAGCTCACACCAGTCAGAATGGCCATCAACAAAAACGCTGCAAACAAGAAATGCTGACGTGATTGTGGAGAAATGCGTACCCTCGATTCTAAGGGGGACGTGGTAAGAGCCACTAATGCAAGCACAATTGAGGTGCCTTGAAAAGGTAAACGTTGAGCTACCATACCAGTCAATCAATCATACCCACTGCTGGGCCTATCACCTGAGAAAATGAAAACCCAAAATCACAGGCTGGCAATCCTGCACTCCAGCAATATTTACCATAGGCAACACTTGGAAGCAACGAAAATGTCCATCAACAGAGGAATGCACCAAAAAGTGGTCCATGTACACAATGGAATATTAGCCATGGAAAACACTGAAGCACTGCTCTTTGAGGCACCATAGATGAGCCTGGAGATAATCACAAAACATGAAGTAGGTCGGAAAGCAAAAGAACTATAGCCTATATTATCACTTATGGCATTATCTAATAACTGACACAGATGAAAATATTTCCAAAGAGAAAGACACTCACAGGCTGAGAGAACAAACTATGCTCATCTAAAAGGAAAGGAGGGGGGAAATTGAGAAATGAAGGTTAGTGTTACTATACATATACAAATACATATTATATGCATGTATCAAAAAGACCGAACATATAGCAAGAGAGGTCGACGGAACACTGTAATATTTTACATGGGAAGAGGATCTGTACATTAATAGACATACATAATGTACAAATGAACCAGATTGTGTACACCTAGGACAAACTATATTCTAAACTTTACCCAGATTAAAAAAAAAGTTTAAAAACCAAGAAGAAGGAATGAGACCTAAACTTATGGGGATTTCTCCTGGCAAATTCCATTCCAATTTACAACCTAGGACAATGACTTCCAGAAAGGCTCTGCTGCCCTAGCACCCAGAATGGGGAATGGAGAAATGCTACCTCCTTGTGGCCGTTTCCCACAACAGCAGCTTTGAACCCACTGCAAAAGGTCACTAAATTTTCACCAACTTGCAGTTCTGTAAATGACACCTGACCTCCAGAAACTTTCTGGGGTCAAAAATCGACCACAAAATTCAGAAGAGGGCAACCTTCGAAGAAGACAATTTCAAGAGCTATATTGTACTCACGGTTTTTTCTTTTAAGAGAAAAGAAAAAGACGTAGGAATATGATGGATTTTAAAAATTTTAATGACATGCATACCTATATTACAAAAACCTATCAGCTCACAGCAGTCAGAATGGCCATTAGGAAAAAATGCTGCAAAAAATAAACGGTGAAGGGAGAGTGGAGAAATGCGTACCCTCGGTTGTAAGGGGGGGCATGTAAAGAGCCACTAAAGAAAACACAATGTAGGTGCTTTGAAAAGGGAGACATTTGAGCTACCAGTCAATCAATCACAACCACTGCTGGGCCTATCACCTGAGAAAATGAGAATCAAAAAGTCACAGGCTGGCAAACCTGTACACCAGCAAGATTTACCATAGCCAGCACTTGGAAGCAATGAAAATGTCCATCAACCGAGGAACGCACCAAGAAGAAGTGGTCCACGTACACAATGGAATATTACTCTAATAATAAATATAAATTAAATTTAAAAACAAACAAAAGCAAGGAGACATCAACATTTGTGGGTTTACCCGGGCACATTGCACTCTAATTTATAACCGAAGAACACCCCTGGCCGGTAGGTCTGTTTCCCTAGTACCAGCATGGGGAACGTAGAAAGGCTGCCGCTCTCTGGCTGTTACCTGCAAAAGCAGGTTTAAAGCCTGAGCTAATGGTCACTTCATATGAACAAGTACTGCAGGGCTGTAAATGAAACCTGCCCTCAAAATGTCTTGAGGGAGATAATGGCCAAAATATTTCCAATGGTGACACATACTTTAAGAAAACACTTTGAAGAAATAAGCTCTAATCACAGCTGGAAAAACAAAAAGGACATGTCTTAAAGCTCAATTTCAACGCATTATGAGACACATGCAAATTCAACCACAAAGAGGTATCAGCTCACACCACTCAGAATAACCATCAGCAAAAACTGCAAAGAATAAATGCTGAAGGTGCTGGGAAGAAATACATACCCTCCACTTTAAGTGGGACGTAACCTGGAAAGAGCCACTAAGGAGAACAGAATAGAGGTGCCTTTAAAGGTAAACATTGAGCTACCTATGATCCAGCAGACCTATTCCTGGACCTATAAACTAAGAAGACAGAATTGGAAGGACACAGGCACGCAAATCTGCATCGCATAGTATTACAGTAGCCAAGATATGGAAGTAACCAAAAAGTCCACCGACAGATGGGTGGACAGAGAAGAACTGCTACCTGTACAGATGGAATATGAGCTAGTGAAAAAATGAAACAGTGCCATTTGCAGCACCATAGAGGAGTCTAGAAGTAATCACGCAACTTGGAGTAAGTGAGAAAGCGAAAGACACATGTCCTATCATATCACATATAGGTGTTACCTAAAAGATGTTACAAACAAAGACATTTCCACAGAGAAACACTATCATAGATTCATTACAAAAACTTATGGTTCACCAAATGGAAAGGTGTGAGGATTGGATACCTCACCATATTGAGGTTAACAGAGAGATACAAACACATGTGGAATATATAATCACCAAAGACGTACGCAATACCAAGAGAAGACTACTCAACATTGTGTCATAACCTACATGGGAAAAGGATCCGAAGAAGACTAGATATATGCATATGTGTGAAAGTACCACATCTCGCACTCCTGGAACAAACAAAACATTGTAATCAAGTTGGCTGTGATAAAAAATAAAAATTAAGTTAAAAATACCAACAAGAAGTAATGAGACATAAATAAAAGGGCTTTTTCCTCGCACATTCCATTCTAATTTACAACCTAGAACACCACTTCCAGTAAGGCTCTGTTGCCCTAGTAACCAGATTTGGTAAAGGAGAAATGCTGCCGCCTTGTGGCCGATTCCCGCAAGAGCAGCTTTTAACCCACAGCTAATGGTCACTTACCATTCACAAAGACTCAGGGCTGTAAAGGACAACTGCCCTGAAAATTGTGCTGAGGTAGGGAATGGAGAAAAAGAATTCAAAACAGGCAAAATTTTCACGAAAATAGTATGAAGAGGTAAGTTTTACTCACTCTCTTTTTAAAGAAAGGAAAATGGATAAAAGCTCCACCTCAGGAAGTATTAGACTCATGCAATCTAATCTACAAAAAGTTTTCAACTCACACCAGTCGACTGACCATTGGCAAAAAGTCTACAAGCAATAAATGCTGAAGAGGTTTTAGAGAACTGTGTACCCTCTAGCTGCTGGTGAGATGTAAAAGGGTTAAACGCTAATAATGAGAACAGAAAGGAGCTGCGTTGAAAAGGAAAAATTGAGGTACCATTCAATCCAGCAGGCGCACCAATGGGCCTCTCACCGGAGAAGACCAGAATGAAGAAGACCCGGGCTGCAAAAGCTGCAGTGCAGCCTTATTCACAATAGACAAGACAGTGAAGCAACCAAAATGTCCATCAACAGATGAAAGGATAAAGAAGTGGTCCCTGTACACAATGAATACTAGCCATGGAAAACAATGAAACACTGCTCTTTGAGGCACCATAGATGATCTTGGAGATAATCACAGAACATGAGGTAAGTCGGAAAGCAAAAGTCCTATATCCTATGATATCACTTATAGGCGTTATCTAATAACTGACACAAATGAACATATTTCCACAGAGAAAGTCAATCACAGACTTATTAAAAAAAACTATGCTTATCTAAAAGGAAAGGTGGGGGGAATGGACAAATGAAGATTAGTGTTACCATATGTATAAAATACATATTATATACATATATCAAAAAGACCGACCGTAGAGCAAGGAAGGTTTACGGAACACTCTGTAATAATTTACACGGGAAGAGGATCTCTACATAAATAGGTGTATAGAATATGTAGATGAACCAGAGTGTGTACACCTTGGACAAGCAACATTCTAACCATTACCCCAATTGAAAACAATTAAAACAACGAACTAGGAGTAATGAGACATCAGCTTATGGGGGCTTTTCCTGGCACATTCCATTCAAATTTACAACCCATGCAAACGACTTCCAGAACGGCTCTGCTGCCCTAGTACCCAGATTTGGGAATGGAGAAATGCTGCATCCTTGTGGCCGTTTCCCACAACAGCAGCTTTCAACCCACTGCAAAAGGTCACTAAATATTCACCAATTGCAGTGCTGTAAATGACACCTGCCCTCCAAAAAATACTGAGGTCGGAAATCGACCAAAAACTTCTAGAGTGCAACCTTCCAAAAAGAAAATTTGAAGAGGTATATTATACTCCCACTTTTTTTCTTTTTTCTTTGAACAGAAAAGAAAAAGGCGTGGAAAAATGATGAATTGTAGGAATTTTTACAGACATGTAAACCCAAATTACAAAAACCTATCAGCTCACACCAGTCAGAATGGCCATCAACAAAAACGCTGCAAACAAGAAATGCTGACGTGATTGTGGAGAAATGCGTACCCTCGATTCTAAGGGGGACGTGGTAAGAGCCACTAATGCAAGCACAATTGAGGTGCCTTGAAAAGGTAAACGTTGAGCTACCATACCAGTCAATCAATCATACCCACTGCTGGGCCTATCACCTGAGAAAATGAAAACCCAAAATCACAGGCTGGCAATCCTGCACTCCAGCAATATTTACCATAGGCAACACTTGGAAGCAACGAAAATGTCCATCAACAGAGGAATGCACCAAGAAGTGGTCCATGTACACAATGGAATATTAGCCATGGAAAACACTGAAGCACTGCTCTTTGAGGCACCATAGATGAGCCTGGAGATAATCACAAAACATGAAGTAGGTCGGAAAGCAAAAGAACTATAGCCTATATTATCACTTATGGCATTATCTAATAACTGACACAGATGAAAATATTTCCAAAGAGAAAGACACTCACAGGCTGAGAGAACAAACTATGCTCATCTAAAAGGAAAGGAGGGGGGAAATTGAGAAATGAAGGTTAGTGTTACTATACATATACAAATACATATTATATGCATGTATCAAAAAGACCGAGCATATAGCAAGAGAGGTCGACGGAACACTGTAATATTTTACATGGGAAGAGGATCTGTACATTAATAGACATACATAATGTACAAATGAACCAGATTGTGTACACCTAGGACAAACTATATTCTAAACTTTACCCAGATTAAAAAAAAGTTTAAAAACCAAGAAGAAGGAATGAGACCTAAACTTATGGGGATTTCTCCTAGCAAATTCCATTCCAATTTACAACCTAGGACAATGACTTCCAGAAAGGCTCTGCTGCCCTAGCACCCAGAATGGGGAATGGAGAAATGCTACCTCCTTGTGGCCGTTTCCCACAACAGCAGCTTTGAACCCACTGCAAAAGGTCACTAAATTTTCACCAACTTGCAGTTCTGTAAATGACACCTGACCTCCAGAAACTTTCTGGGGTCAAAAATCGACCACAAAATTCAGAAGAGGGCAACCTTCGAAGAAGACAATTTCAAGAGCTATATTGTACTCACGGTTTTTTCTTTTAAGAGAAAAGAAAAAGACGTAGGAATATGATGGATTTTAAAAATTTTAATGACATGCATACCTATATTACAAAAACCTATCAGCTCACAGCAGTCAGAATGGCCATTAGGAAAAAATGCTGCAAAAAATAAACGGTGAAGGGAGAGTGGAGAAATGCGTACCCTCGGTTGTAAGGGGGGGCATGTAAAGAGCCACTAAAGAAAACACAATGTAGGTGCTTTGAAAAGGGAGACATTTGAGCTACCAGTCAATCAATCACAACCACTGCTGGGCCTATCACCTGAGAAAATGAGAATCAAAAAGTCACAGGCTGGCAAACCTGTACGCCAGCAAGATTTACCATAGCCAGCACTTGGAAGCAATGAAAATGTCCATCAACCGAGGAACGCACCAAGAAGAAGTGGTCCACGTACACAATGGAATATTACTCTAATAATAAATATAAATTAAATTTAAAAACAAACAAAAGCAAGGAGACATCAACATTTGTGGGTTTACCCGGGCACATTGCACTCTAATTTATAACCGAAGAACACCCCTGGCCGGTAGGTCTGTTTCCCTAGTACCAGCATGGGGAACGTAGAAAGGCTGCCGCTCTCTGGCTGTTACCTGCAAAAGCAGGTTTAAAGCCTGAGCTAATGGTCACTTCATATGAACAAGTACTGCAGGGCTGTAAATGAAACCTGCCCTCAAAATGTCTTGAGGGAGATAATGGCCAAAATATTTCCAATGGTGACACATACTTTAAGAAAACACTTTGAAGAAATAAGCTCTAATCACAGCTGGAAAAACAAAAAGGACATGTCTTAAAGCTCAATTTCAACGCATTATGAGACACATGCAAATTCAACCACAAAGAGGTATCAGCTCACACCACTCAGAATAACCATCAGCAAAAACTGCAAAGAATAAATGCTGAAGGTGCTGGGAAGAAATACATACCCTCCACTTTAAGTGGGACGTAACCTGGAAAGAGCCACTAAGGAGAACAGAATAGAGGTGCCTTTAAAGGTAAACATTGAGCTACCTATGATCCAGCAGACCTATTCCTGGACCTATAAACTAAGAAGACAGAATTGGAAGGACACAGGCACGCAAATCTGCATCGCATAGTATTACAGTAGCCAAGATATGGAAGTAACCAAAAAGTCCACCGACAGATGGGTGGACAGAGAAGAACTGCTACCTGTACAGATGGAATATGAGCTAGTGAAAAAATGAAACAGTGCCATTTGCAGCACCATAGAGGAGTCTAGAAGTAATCACGCAACTTGGAGTAAGTGAGAAAGCGAAAGACACATGTCCTATCATATCACATATAGGTGTTACCTAAAAGATGTTACAAACAAAGACATTTCCACAGAGAAACACTATCATAGATTCATTACAAAAACTTATGGTTCACCAAATGGAAAGGTGTGAGGATTGGATACCTCACCATATTGAGGTTAACAGAGAGATACAAACACATGTGGAATATATAATCACCAAAGACGTACGCAATACCAAGAGAAGACTACTCAACATTGTGTCATAACCTACATGGGAAAAGGATCCGAAGAAGACTAGATATATGCATATGTGTGAAAGTACCACATCTCGCACTCCTGGAACAAACAAAACATTGTAATCAAGTTGGCTGTGATAAAAAATAAAAATTAAGTTAAAAATACCAACAAGAAGTAATGAGACATAAATAAAAGGGCTTTTTCCTCGCACATTCCATTCTAATTTACAACCTAGAACACCACTTCCAGTAAGGCTCTGTTGCCCTAGTAACCAGATTTGGTAAAGGAGAAATGCTGCCGCCTTGTGGCCGATTCCCGCAAGAGCAGCTTTTAACCCACAGCTAATGGTCACTTACCATTCACAAAGACTCAGGGCTGTAAAGGACAACTGCCCTGAAAATTGTGCTGAGGTAGGGAATGGAGAAAAAGAATTCAAAACAGGCAAAATTTTCACGAAAATAGTATGAAGAGGTAAGTTTTACTCACTCTCTTTTTAAAGAAAGGAAAATGGATAAAAGCTCCACCTCAGGAAGTATTAGACTCATGCAATCTAATCTACAAAAAGTTTTCAACTCACACCAGTCGACTGACCATTGGCAAAAAGTCTACAAGCAATAAATGCTGAAGAGGTTTTAGAGAACTGTGTACCCTCTAGCTGCTGGTGAGATGTAAAAGGGTTAAACGCTAATAATGAGAACAGAAAGGAGCTGCGTTGAAAAGGAAAAATTGAGGTACCATTCAATCCAGCAGGCGCACCAATGGGCCTCTCACCGGAGAAGACCAGAATGAAGAAGACCCGGGCTGCAAAAGCTGCAGTGCAGCCTTATTCACAATAGACAAGACAGTGAAGCAACCAAAATGTCCATCAACAGATGAAAGGATAAAGAAGTGGTCCCTGTACACAATGAATACTAGCCATGGAAAACAATGAAACACTGCTCTTTGAGGCACCATAGATGATCTTGGAGATAATCACAGAACATGAGGTAAGTCGGAAAGCAAAAGTCCTATATCCTATGATATCACTTATAGGCGTTATCTAATAACTGACACAAATGAACATATTTCCACAGAGAAAGTCAATCACAGACTTATTAAAAAAAACTATGCTTATCTAAAAGGAAAGGTGGGGGGAATGGACAAATGAAGATTAGTGTTACCATATGTATAAAATACATATTATATACATATATCAAAAAGACCGACCGTAGAGCAAGGAAGGTTTACGGAACACTCTGTAATAATTTACACGGGAAGAGGATCTCTACATAAATAGGTGTATAGAATATGTAGATGAACCAGAGTGTGTACACCTTGGACAAGCAACATTCTAACCATTACCCCAATTGAAAACAATTAAAACAACGAACTAGGAGTAATGAGACATCAGCTTATGGGGGCTTTTCCTGGCACATTCCATTCAAATTTACAACCCATGCAAACGACTTCCAGAACGGCTCTGCTGCCCTAGTACCCAGATTTGGGAATGGAGAAATGCTGCATCCTTGTGGCCGTTTCCCACAACAGCAGCTTTCAACCCACTGCAAAAGGTCACTAAATATTCACCAATTGCAGTGCTGTAAATGACACCTGCCCTCCAAAAAATACTGAGGTCGGAAATCGACCAAAAACTTCTAGAGTGCAACCTTCCAAAAAGAAAATTTGAAGAGGTATATTATACTCCCACTTTTTTTCTTTTTTCTTTGAACAGAAAAGAAAAAGGCGTGGAAAAATGATGAATTGTAGGAATTTTTACAGACATGTAAACCCAAATTACAAAAACCTATCAGCTCACACCAGTCAGAATGGCCATCAACAAAAACGCTGCAAACAAGAAATGCTGACGTGATTGTGGAGAAATGCGTACCCTCGATTCTAAGGGGGACGTGGTAAGAGCCACTAATGCAAGCACAATTGAGGTGCCTTGAAAAGGTAAACGTTGAGCTACCATACCAGTCAATCAATCATACCCACTGCTGGGCCTATCACCTGAGAAAATGAAAACCCAAAATCACAGGCTGGCAATCCTGCACTCCAGCAATATTTACCATAGGCAACACTTGGAAGCAACGAAAATGTCCATCAACAGAGGAATGCACCAAGAAGTGGTCCATGTACACAATGGAATATTAGCCATGGAAAACACTGAAGCACTGCTCTTTGAGGCACCATAGATGAGCCTGGAGATAATCACAAAACATGAAGTAGGTCGGAAAGCAAAAGAACTATAGCCTATATTATCACTTATGGCATTATCTAATAACTGACACAGATGAAAATATTTCCAAAGAGAAAGACACTCACAGGCTGAGAGAACAAACTATGCTCATCTAAAAGGAAAGGAGGGGGGAAATTGAGAAATGAAGGTTAGTGTTACTATACATATACAAATACATATTATATGCATGTATCAAAAAGACCGAGCATATAGCAAGAGAGGTCGACGGAACACTGTAATATTTTACATGGGAAGAGGATCTGTACATTAATAGACATACATAATGTACAAATGAACCAGATTGTGTACACCTAGGACAAACTATATTCTAAACTTTACCCAGATTAAAAAAAAGTTTAAAAACCAAGAAGAAGGAATGAGACCTAAACTTATGGGGATTTCTCCTGGCAAATTCCATTCCAATTTACAACCTAGGACAATGACTTCCAGAAAGGCTCTGCTGCCCTAGCACCCAGAATGGGGAATGGAGAAATGCTACCTCCTTGTGGCCGTTTCCCACAACAGCAGCTTTGAACCCACTGCAAAAGGTCACTAAATTTTCACCAACTTGCAGTTCTGTAAATGACACCTGACCTCCAGAAACTTTCTGGGGTCAAAAATCGACCACAAAATTCAGAAGAGGGCAACCTTCGAAGAAGACAATTTCAAGAGCTATATTGTACTCACGGTTTTTTCTTTTAAGAGAAAAGAAAAAGACGTAGGAATATGATGGATTTTAAAAATTTTAATGACATGCATACCTATATTACAAAAACCTATCAGCTCACAGCAGTCAGAATGGCCATTAGGAAAAAATGCTGCAAAAAATAAACGGTGAAGGGAGAGTGGAGAAATGCGTACCCTCGGTTGTAAGGGGGGGCATGTAAAGAGCCACTAAAGAAAACACAATGTAGGTGCTTTGAAAAGGGAGACATTTGAGCTACCAGTCAATCAATCACAACCACTGCTGGGCCTATCACCTGAGAAAATGAGAATCAAAAAGTCACAGGCTGGCAAACCTGTACGCCAGCAAGATTTACCATAGCCAGCACTTGGAAGCAATGAAAATGTCCATCAACCGAGGAACGCACCAAGAAGAAGTGGTCCACGTACACAATGGAATATTACTCTAATAATAAATATAAATTAAATTTAAAAACAAACAAAAGCAAGGAGACATCAACATTTGTGGGTTTACCCGGGCACATTGCACTCTAATTTATAACCGAAGAACACCCCTGGCCGGTAGGTCTGTTTCCCTAGTACCAGCATGGGGAACGTAGAAAGGCTGCCGCTCTCTGGCTGTTACCTGCAAAAGCAGGTTTAAAGCCTGAGCTAATGGTCACTTCATATGAACAAGTACTGCAGGGCTGTAAATGAAACCTGCCCTCAAAATGTCTTGAGGGAGATAATGGCCAAAATATTTCCAATGGTGACACATACTTTAAGAAAACACTTTGAAGAAATAAGCTCTAATCACAGCTGGAAAAACAAAAAGGACATGTCTTAAAGCTCAATTTCAACGCATTATGAGACACATGCAAATTCAACCACAAAGAGGTATCAGCTCACACCACTCAGAATAACCATCAGCAAAAACTGCAAAGAATAAATGCTGAAGGTGCTGGGAAGAAATACATACCCTCCACTTTAAGTGGGACGTAACCTGGAAAGAGCCACTAAGGAGAACAGAATAGAGGTGCCTTTAAAGGTAAACATTGAGCTACCTATGATCCAGCAGACCTATTCCTGGACCTATAAACTAAGAAGACAGAATTGGAAGGACACAGGCACGCAAATCTGCATCGCATAGTATTACAGTAGCCAAGATATGGAAGTAACCAAAAAGTCCACCGACAGATGGGTGGACAGAGAAGAACTGCTACCTGTACAGATGGAATATGAGCTAGTGAAAAAATGAAACAGTGCCATTTGCAGCACCATAGAGGAGTCTAGAAGTAATCACGCAACTTGGAGTAAGTGAGAAAGCGAAAGACACATGTCCTATCATATCACATATAGGTGTTACCTAAAAGATGTTACAAACAAAGACATTTCCACAGAGAAACACTATCATAGATTCATTACAAAAACTTATGGTTCACCAAATGGAAAGGTGTGAGGATTGGATACCTCACCATATTGAGGTTAACAGAGAGATACAAACACATGTGGAATATATAATCACCAAAGACGTACGCAATACCAAGAGAAGACTACTCAACATTGTGTCATAACCTACATGGGAAAAGGATCCGAAGAAGACTAGATATATGCATATGTGTGAAAGTACCACATCTCGCACTCCTGGAACAAACAAAACATTGTAATCAAGTTGGCTGTGATAAAAAATAAAAATTAAGTTAAAAATACCAACAAGAAGTAATGAGACATAAATAAAAGGGCTTTTTCCTCGCACATTCCATTCTAATTTACAACCTAGAACACCACTTCCAGTAAGGCTCTGTTGCCCTAGTAACCAGATTTGGTAAAGGAGAAATGCTGCCGCCTTGTGGCCGATTCCCGCAAGAGCAGCTTTTAACGCACAGCTAATGGTCACTTACCATTCACAAAGACTCAGGGCTGTAAAGGACAACTGCCCTGAAAATTGTGCTGAGGTAGGGAATGGAGAAAAAGAATTCAAAACAGGCAAAATTTTCACGAAAATAGTATGAAGAGGTAAGTTTTACTCACTCTCTTTTTAAAGAAAGGAAAATGGATAAAAGCTCCACCTCAGGAAGTATTAGACTCATGCAATCTAATCTACAAAAAGTTTTCAACTCACACCAGTCGACTGACCATTGGCAAAAAGTCTACAAGCAATAAATGCTGAAGAGGTTTTAGAGAACTGTGTACCCTCTAGCTGCTGGTGAGATGTAAAAGGGTTAAACGCTAATAATGAGAACAGAAAGGAGCTGCGTTGAAAAGGAAAAATTGAGGTACCATTCAATCCAGCAGGCGCACCAATGGGCCTCTCACCGGAGAAGACCAGAATGAAGAAGACCCGGGCTGCAAAAGCTGCAGTGCAGCCTTATTCACAATAGACAAGACAGTGAAGCAACCAAAATGTCCATCAACAGATGAAAGGATAAAGAAGTGGTCCCTGTACACAATGAATACTAGCCATGGAAAACAATGAAACACTGCTCTTTGAGGCACCATAGATGATCTTGGAGATAATCACAGAACATGAGGTAAGTCGGAAAGCAAAAGTCCTATATCCTATGATATCACTTATAGGCGTTATCTAATAACTGACACAAATGAACATATTTCCACAGAGAAAGTCAATCACAGACTTATTAAAAAAAACTATGCTTATCTAAAAGGAAAGGTGGGGGGAATGGACAAATGAAGATTAGTGTTACCATATGTATAAAATACATATTATATACATATATCAAAAAGACCGACCGTAGAGCAAGGAAGGTTTACGGAACACTCTGTAATAATTTACACGGGAAGAGGATCTCTACATAAATAGGTGTATAGAATATGTAGATGAACCAGAGTGTGTACACCTTGGACAAGCAACATTCTAACCATTACCCCAATTGAAAACAATTAAAACAACGAACTAGGAGTAATGAGACATCAGCTTATGGGGGCTTTTCCTGGCACATTCCATTCAAATTTACAACCCATGCAAACGACTTCCAGAACGGCTCTGCTGCCCTAGTACCCAGATTTGGGAATGGAGAAATGCTGCATCCTTGTGGCCGTTTCCCACAACAGCAGCTTTCAACCCACTGCAAAAGGTCACTAAATATTCACCAATTGCAGTGCTGTAAATGACACCTGCCCTCCAAAAAATACTGAGGTCGGAAATCGACCAAAAACTTCTAGAGTGCAACCTTCCAAAAAGAAAATTTGAAGAGGTATATTATACTCCCACTTTTTTTCTTTTTTCTTTGAACAGAAAAGAAAAAGGCGTGGAAAAATGATGAATTGTAGGAATTTTTACAGACATGTAAACCCAAATTACAAAAACCTATCAGCTCACACCAGTCAGAATGGCCATCAACAAAAACGCTGCAAACAAGAAATGCTGACGTGATTGTGGAGAAATGCGTACCCTCGATTCTAAGGGGGACGTGGTAAGAGCCACTAATGCAAGCACAATTGAGGTGCCTTGAAAAGGTAAACGTTGAGCTACCATACCAGTCAATCAATCATACCCACTGCTGGGCCTATCACCTGAGAAAATGAAAACCCAAAATCACAGGCTGGCAATCCTGCACTCCAGCAATATTTACCATAGGCAACACTTGGAAGCAACGAAAATGTCCATCAACAGAGGAATGCACCAAGAAGTGGTCCATGTACACAATGGAATATTAGCCATGGAAAACACTGAAGCACTGCTCTTTGAGGCACCATAGATGAGCCTGGAGATAATCACAAAACATGAAGTAGGTCGGAAAGCAAAAGAACTATAGCCTATATTATCACTTATGGCATTATCTAATAACTGACACAGATGAAAATATTTCCAAAGAGAAAGACACTCACAGGCTGAGAGAACAAACTATGCTCATCTAAAAGGAAAGGAGGGGGGAAATTGAGAAATGAAGGTTAGTGTTACTATACATATACAAATACATATTATATGCATGTATCAAAAAGACCGAGCATATAGCAAGAGAGGTCGACGGAACACTGTAATATTTTACATGGGAAGAGGATCTGTACATTAATAGACATACATAATGTACAAATGAACCAGATTGTGTACACCTAGGACAAACTATATTCTAAACTTTACCCAGATTAAAAAAAAGTTTAAAAACCAAGAAGAAGGAATGAGACCTAAACTTATGGGGATTTCTCCTAGCAAATTCCATTCCAATTTACAACCTAGGACAATGACTTCCAGAAAGGCTCTGCTGCCCTAGCACCCAGAATGGGGAATGGAGAAATGCTACCTCCTTGTGGCCGTTTCCCACAACAGCAGCTTTGAACCCACTGCAAAAGGTCACTAAATTTTCACCAACTTGCAGTTCTGTAAATGACACCTGACCTCCAGAAACTTTCTGGGGTCAAAAATCGACCACAAAATTCAGAAGAGGGCAACCTTCGAAGAAGACAATTTCAAGAGCTATATTGTACTCACGGTTTTTTCTTTTAAGAGAAAAGAAAAAGACGTAGGAATATGATGGATTTTAAAAATTTTAATGACATGCATACCTATATTACAAAAACCTATCAGCTCACAGCAGTCAGAATGGCCATTAGGAAAAAATGCTGCAAAAAATAAACGGTGAAGGGAGAGTGGAGAAATGCGTACCCTCGGTTGTAAGGGGGGGCATGTAAAGAGCCACTAAAGAAAACACAATGTAGGTGCTTTGAAAAGGGAGACATTTGAGCTACCAGTCAATCAATCACAACCACTGCTGGGCCTATCACCTGAGAAAATGAGAATCAAAAAGTCACAGGCTGGCAAACCTGTACGCCAGCAAGATTTACCATAGCCAGCACTTGGAAGCAATGAAAATGTCCATCAACCGAGGAACGCACCAAGAAGAAGTGGTCCACGTACACAATGGAATATTACTCTAATAATAAATATAAATTAAATTTAAAAACAAACAAAAGCAAGGAGACATCAACATTTGTGGGTTTACCCGGGCACATTGCACTCTAATTTATAACCGAAGAACACCCCTGGCCGGTAGGTCTGTTTCCCTAGTACCAGCATGGGGAACGTAGAAAGGCTGCCGCTCTCTGGCTGTTACCTGCAAAAGCAGGTTTAAAGCCTGAGCTAATGGTCACTTCATATGAACAAGTACTGCAGGGCTGTAAATGAAACCTGCCCTCAAAATGTCTTGAGGGAGATAATGGCCAAAATATTTCCAATGGTGACACATACTTTAAGAAAACACTTTGAAGAAATAAGCTCTAATCACAGCTGGAAAAACAAAAAGGACATGTCTTAAAGCTCAATTTCAACGCATTATGAGACACATGCAAATTCAACCACAAAGAGGTATCAGCTCACACCACTCAGAATAACCATCAGCAAAAACTGCAAAGAATAAATGCTGAAGGTGCTGGGAAGAAATACATACCCTCCACTTTAAGTGGGACGTAACCTGGAAAGAGCCACTAAGGAGAACAGAATAGAGGTGCCTTTAAAGGTAAACATTGAGCTACCTATGATCCAGCAGACCTATTCCTGGACCTATAAACTAAGAAGACAGAATTGGAAGGACACAGGCACGCAAATCTGCATCGCATAGTATTACAGTAGCCAAGATATGGAAGTAACCAAAAAGTCCACCGACAGATGGGTGGACAGAGAAGAACTGCTACCTGTACAGATGGAATATGAGCTAGTGAAAAAATGAAACAGTGCCATTTGCAGCACCATAGAGGAGTCTAGAAGTAATCACGCAACTTGGAGTAAGTGAGAAAGCGAAAGACACATGTCCTATCATATCACATATAGGTGTTACCTAAAAGATGTTACAAACAAAGACATTTCCACAGAGAAACACTATCATAGATTCATTACAAAAACTTATGGTTCACCAAATGGAAAGGTGTGAGGATTGGATACCTCACCATATTGAGGTTAACAGAGAGATACAAACACATGTGGAATATATAATCACCAAAGACGTACGCAATACCAAGAGAAGACTACTCAACATTGTGTCATAACCTACATGGGAAAAGGATCCGAAGAAGACTAGATATATGCATATGTGTGAAAGTACCACATCTCGCACTCCTGGAACAAACAAAACATTGTAATCAAGTTGGCTGTGATAAAAAATAAAAATTAAGTTAAAAATACCAACAAGAAGTAATGAGACATAAATAAAAGGGCTTTTTCCTCGCACATTCCATTCTAATTTACAACCTAGAACACCACTTCCAGTAAGGCTCTGTTGCCCTAGTAACCAGATTTGGTAAAGGAGAAATGCTGCCGCCTTGTGGCCGATTCCCGCAAGAGCAGCTTTTAACCCACAGCTAATGGTCACTTACCATTCACAAAGACTCAGGGCTGTAAAGGACAACTGCCCTGAAAATTGTGCTGAGGTAGGGAATGGAGAAAAAGAATTCAAAACAGGCAAAATTTTCACGAAAATAGTATGAAGAGGTAAGTTTTACTCACTCTCTTTTTAAAGAAAGGAAAATGGATAAAAGCTCCACCTCAGGAAGTATTAGACTCATGCAATCTAATCTACAAAAAGTTTTCAACTCACACCAGTCGACTGACCATTGGCAAAAAGTCTACAAGCAATAAATGCTGAAGAGGTTTTAGAGAACTGTGTACCCTCTAGCTGCTGGTGAGATGTAAAAGGGTTAAACGCTAATAATGAGAACAGAAAGGAGCTGCGTTGAAAAGGAAAAATTGAGGTACCATTCAATCCAGCAGGCGCACCAATGGGCCTCTCACCGGAGAAGACCAGAATGAAGAAGACCTGGGCTGCAAAAGCTGCAGTGCAGCCTTATTCACAATAGACAAGACAGTGAAGCAACCAAAATGTCCATCAACAGATGAAAGGATAAAGAAGTGGTCCCTGTACACAATGAATACTAGCCATGGAAAACAATGAAACACTGCTCTTTGAGGCACCATAGATGATCTTGGAGATAATCACAGAACATGAGGTAAGTCGGAAAGCAAAAGTCCTATATCCTATGATATCACTTATAGGCGTTATCTAATAACTGACACAAATGAACATATTTCCACAGAGAAAGTCAATCACAGACTTATTAAAAAAAACTATGCTTATCTAAAAGGAAAGGTGGGGGGAATGGACAAATGAAGATTAGTGTTACCATATGTATAAAATACATATTATATACATATATCAAAAAGACCGACCGTAGAGCAAGGAAGGTTTACGGAACACTCTGTAATAATTTACACGGGAAGAGGATCTCTACATAAATAGGTGTATAGAATATGTAGATGAACCAGAGTGTGTACACCTTGGACAAGCAACATTCTAACCATTACCCCAATTGAAAACAATTAAAACAACGAACTAGGAGTAATGAGACATCAGCTTATGGGGGCTTTTCCTGGCACATTCCATTCAAATTTACAACCCATGCAAACGACTTCCAGAACGGCTCTGCTGCCCTAGTACCCAGATTTGGGAATGGAGAAATGCTGCATCCTTGTGGCCGTTTCCCACAACAGCAGCTTTCAACCCACTGCAAAAGGTCACTAAATATTCACCAATTGCAGTGCTGTAAATGACACCTGCCCTCCAAAAAATACTGAGGTCGGAAATCGACCAAAAACTTCTAGAGTGCAACCTTCCAAAAAGAAAATTTGAAGAGGTATATTATACTCCCACTTTTTTTCTTTTTTCTTTGAACAGAAAAGAAAAAGGCGTGGAAAAATGATGAATTGTAGGAATTTTTACAGACATGTAAACCCAAATTACAAAAACCTATCAGCTCACACCAGTCAGAATGGCCATCAACAAAAACGCTGCAAACAAGAAATGCTGACGTGATTGTGGAGAAATGCGTACCCTCGATTCTAAGGGGGACGTGGTAAGAGCCACTAATGCAAGCACAATTGAGGTGCCTTGAAAAGGTAAACGTTGAGCTACCATACCAGTCAATCAATCATACCCACTGCTGGGCCTATCACCTGAGAAAATGAAAACCCAAAATCACAGGCTGGCAATCCTGCACTCCAGCAATATTTACCATAGGCAACACTTGGAAGCAACGAAAATGTCCATCAACAGAGGAATGCACCAAGAAGTGGTCCATGTACACAATGGAATATTAGCCATGGAAAACACTGAAGCACTGCTCTTTGAGGCACCATAGATGAGCCTGGAGATAATCACAAAACATGAAGTAGGTCGGAAAGCAAAAGAACTATAGCCTATATTATCACTTATGGCATTATCTAATAACTGACACAGATGAAAATATTTCCAAAGAGAAAGACACTCACAGGCTGAGAGAACAAACTATGCTCATCTAAAAGGAAAGGAGGGGGGAAATTGAGAAATGAAGGTTAGTGTTACTATACATATACAAATACATATTATATGCATGTATCAAAAAGACCGAGCATATAGCAAGAGAGGTCGACGGAACACTGTAATATTTTACATGGGAAGAGGATCTGTACATTAATAGACATACATAATGTACAAATGAACCAGATTGTGTACACCTAGGACAAACTATATTCTAAACTTTACCCAGATTAAAAAAAAGTTTAAAAACCAAGAAGAAGGAATGAGACCTAAACTTATGGGGATTTCTCCTGGCAAATTCCATTCCAATTTACAACCTAGGACAATGACTTCCAGAAAGGCTCTGCTGCCCTAGCACCCAGAATGGGGAATGGAGAAATGCTACCTCCTTGTGGCCGTTTCCCACAACAGCAGCTTTGAACCCACTGCAAAAGGTCACTAAATTTTCACCAACTTGCAGTTCTGTAAATGACACCTGACCTCCAGAAACTTTCTGGGGTCAAAAATCGACCACAAAATTCAGAAGAGGGCAACCTTCGAAGAAGACAATTTCAAGAGCTATATTGTACTCACGGTTTTTTCTTTTAAGAGAAAAGAAAAAGACGTAGGAATATGATGGATTTTAAAAATTTTAATGACATGCATACCTATATTACAAAAACCTATCAGCTCACAGCAGTCAGAATGGCCATTAGGAAAAAATGCTGCAAAAAATAAACGGTGAAGGGAGAGTGGAGAAATGCGTACCCTCGGTTGTAAGGGGGGGCATGTAAAGAGCCACTAAAGAAAACACAATGTAGGTGCTTTGAAAAGGGAGACATTTGAGCTACCAGTCAATCAATCACAACCACTGCTGGGCCTATCACCTGAGAAAATGAGAATCAAAAAGTCACAGGCTGGCAAACCTGTACGCCAGCAAGATTTACCATAGCCAGCACTTGGAAGCAATGAAAATGTCCATCAACCGAGGAACGCACCAAGAAGAAGTGGTCCACGTACACAATGGAATATTACTCTAATAATAAATATAAATTAAATTTAAAAACAAACAAAAGCAAGGAGACATCAACATTTGTGGGTTTACCCGGGCACATTGCACTCTAATTTATAACCGAAGAACACCCCTGGCCGGTAGGTCTGTTTCCCTAGTACCAGCATGGGGAACGTAGAAAGGCTGCCGCTCTCTGGCTGTTACCTGCAAAAGCAGGTTTAAAGCCTGAGCTAATGGTCACTTCATATGAACAAGTACTGCAGGGCTGTAAATGAAACCTGCCCTCAAAATGTCTTGAGGGAGATAATGGCCAAAATATTTCCAATGGTGACACATACTTTAAGAAAACACTTTGAAGAAATAAGCTCTAATCACAGCTGGAAAAACAAAAAGGACATGTCTTAAAGCTCAATTTCAACGCATTATGAGACACATGCAAATTCAACCACAAAGAGGTATCAGCTCACACCACTCAGAATAACCATCAGCAAAAACTGCAAAGAATAAATGCTGAAGGTGCTGGGAAGAAATACATACCCTCCACTTTAAGTGGGACGTAACCTGGAAAGAGCCACTAAGGAGAACAGAATAGAGGTGCCTTTAAAGGTAAACATTGAGCTACCTATGATCCAGCAGACCTATTCCTGGACCTATAAACTAAGAAGACAGAATTGGAAGGACACAGGCACGCAAATCTGCATCGCATAGTATTACAGTAGCCAAGATATGGAAGTAACCAAAAAGTCCACCGACAGATGGGTGGACAGAGAAGAACTGCTACCTGTACAGATGGAATATGAGCTAGTGAAAAAATGAAACAGTGCCATTTGCAGCACCATAGAGGAGTCTAGAAGTAATCACGCAACTTGGAGTAAGTGAGAAAGCGAAAGACACATGTCCTATCATATCACATATAGGTGTTACCTAAAAGATGTTACAAACAAAGACATTTCCACAGAGAAACACTATCATAGATTCATTACAAAAACTTATGGTTCACCAAATGGAAAGGTGTGAGGATTGGATACCTCACCATATTGAGGTTAACAGAGAGATACAAACACATGTGGAATATATAATCACCAAAGACGTACGCAATACCAAGAGAAGACTACTCAACATTGTGTCATAACCTACATGGGAAAAGGATCCGAAGAAGACTAGATATATGCATATGTGTGAAAGTACCACATCTCGCACTCCTGGAACAAACAAAACATTGTAATCAAGTTGGCTGTGATAAAAAATAAAAATTAAGTTAAAAATACCAACAAGAAGTAATGAGACATAAATAAAAGGGCTTTTTCCTCGCACATTCCATTCTAATTTACAACCTAGAACACCACTTCCAGTAAGGCTCTGTTGCCCTAGTAACCAGATTTGGTAAAGGAGAAATGCTGCCGCCTTGTGGCCGATTCCCGCAAGAGCAGCTTTTAACCCACAGCTAATGGTCACTTACCATTCACAAAGACTCAGGGCTGTAAAGGACAACTGCCCTGAAAATTGTGCTGAGGTAGGGAATGGAGAAAAAGAATTCAAAACAGGCAAAATTTTCACGAAAATAGTATGAAGAGGTAAGTTTTACTCACTCTCTTTTTAAAGAAAGGAAAATGGATAAAAGCTCCACCTCAGGAAGTATTAGACTCATGCAATCTAATCTACAAAAAGTTTTCAACTCACACCAGTCGACTGACCATTGGCAAAAAGTCTACAAGCAATAAATGCTGAAGAGGTTTTAGAGAACTGTGTACCCTCTAGCTGCTGGTGAGATGTAAAAGGGTTAAACGCTAATAATGAGAACAGAAAGGAGCTGCGTTGAAAAGGAAAAATTGAGGTACCATTCAATCCAGCAGGCGCACCAATGGGCCTCTCACCGGAGAAGACCAGAATGAAGAAGACCCGGGCTGCAAAAGCTGCAGTGCAGCCTTATTCACAATAGACAAGACAGTGAAGCAACCAAAATGTCCATCAACAGATGAAAGGATAAAGAAGTGGTCCCTGTACACAATGAATACTAGCCATGGAAAACAATGAAACACTGCTCTTTGAGGCACCATAGATGATCTTGGAGATAATCACAGAACATGAGGTAAGTCGGAAAGCAAAAGTCCTATATCCTATGATATCACTTATAGGCGTTATCTAATAACTGACACAAATGAACATATTTCCACAGAGAAAGTCAATCACAGACTTATTAAAAAAAACTATGCTTATCTAAAAGGAAAGGTGGGGGGAATGGACAAATGAAGATTAGTGTTACCATATGTATAAAATACATATTATATACATATATCAAAAAGACCGACCGTAGAGCAAGGAAGGTTTACGGAACACTCTGTAATAATTTACACGGGAAGAGGATCTCTACATAAATAGGTGTATAGAATATGTAGATGAACCAGAGTGTGTACACCTTGGACAAGCAACATTCTAACCATTACCCCAATTGAAAACAATTAAAACAACGAACTAGGAGTAATGAGACATCAGCTTATGGGGGCTTTTCCTGGCACATTCCATTCAAATTTACAACCCATGCAAACGACTTCCAGAACGGCTCTGCTGCCCTAGTACCCAGATTTGGGAATGGAGAAATGCTGCATCCTTGTGGCCGTTTCCCACAACAGCAGCTTTCAACCCACTGCAAAAGGTCACTAAATATTCACCAATTGCAGTGCTGTAAATGACACCTGCCCTCCAAAAAATACTGAGGTCGGAAATCGACCAAAAACTTCTAGAGTGCAACCTTCCAAAAAGAAAATTTGAAGAGGTATATTATACTCCCACTTTTTTTCTTTTTTCTTTGAACAGAAAAGAAAAAGGCGTGGAAAAATGATGAATTGTAGGAATTTTTACAGACATGTAAACCCAAATTACAAAAACCTATCAGCTCACACCAGTCAGAATGGCCATCAACAAAAACGCTGCAAACAAGAAATGCTGACGTGATTGTGGAGAAATGCGTACCCTCGATTCTAAGGGGGACGTGGTAAGAGCCACTAATGCAAGCACAATTGAGGTGCCTTGAAAAGGTAAACGTTGAGCTACCATACCAGTCAATCAATCATACCCACTGCTGGGCCTATCACCTGAGAAAATGAAAACCCAAAATCACAGGCTGGCAATCCTGCACTCCAGCAATATTTACCATAGGCAACACTTGGAAGCAACGAAAATGTCCATCAACAGAGGAATGCACCAAGAAGTGGTCCATGTACACAATGGAATATTAGCCATGGAAAACACTGAAGCACTGCTCTTTGAGGCACCATAGATGAGCCTGGAGATAATCACAAAACATGAAGTAGGTCGGAAAGCAAAAGAACTATAGCCTATATTATCACTTATGGCATTATCTAATAACTGACACAGATGAAAATATTTCCAAAGAGAAAGACACTCACAGGCTGAGAGAACAAACTATGCTCATCTAAAAGGAAAGGAGGGGGGAAATTGAGAAATGAAGGTTAGTGTTACTATACATATACAAATACATATTATATGCATGTATCAAAAAGACCGAGCATATAGCAAGAGAGGTCGACGGAACACTGTAATATTTTACATGGGAAGAGGATCTGTACATTAATAGACATACATAATGTACAAATGAACCAGATTGTGTACACCTAGGACAAACTATATTCTAAACTTTACCCAGATTAAAAAAAAGTTTAAAAACCAAGAAGAAGGAATGAGACCTAAACTTATGGGGATTTCTCCTGGCAAATTCCATTCCAATTTACAACCTAGGACAATGACTTCCAGAAAGGCTCTGCTGCCCTAGCACCCAGAATGGGGAATGGAGAAATGCTACCTCCTTGTGGCCGTTTCCCACAACAGCAGCTTTGAACCCACTGCAAAAGGTCACTAAATTTTCACCAACTTGCAGTTCTGTAAATGACACCTGACCTCCAGAAACTTTCTGGGGTCAAAAATCGACCACAAAATTCAGAAGAGGGCAACCTTCGAAGAAGACAATTTCAAGAGCTATATTGTACTCACGGTTTTTTCTTTTAAGAGAAAAGAAAAAGACGTAGGAATATGATGGATTTTAAAAATTTTAATGACATGCATACCTATATTACAAAAACCTATCAGCTCACAGCAGTCAGAATGGCCATTAGGAAAAAATGCTGCAAAAAATAAACGGTGAAGGGAGAGTGGAGAAATGCGTACCCTCGGTTGTAAGGGGGGGCATGTAAAGAGCCACTAAAGAAAACACAATGTAGGTGCTTTGAAAAGGGAGACATTTGAGCTACCAGTCAATCAATCACAACCACTGCTGGGCCTATCACCTGAGAAAATGAGAATCAAAAAGTCACAGGCTGGCAAACCTGTACGCCAGCAAGATTTACCATAGCCAGCACTTGGAAGCAATGAAAATGTCCATCAACCGAGGAACGCACCAAGAAGAAGTGGTCCACGTACACAATGGAATATTACTCTAATAATAAATATAAATTAAATTTAAAAACAAACAAAAGCAAGGAGACATCAACATTTGTGGGTTTACCCGGGCACATTGCACTCTAATTTATAACCGAAGAACACCCCTGGCCGGTAGGTCTGTTTCCCTAGTACCAGCATGGGGAACGTAGAAAGGCTGCCGCTCTCTGGCTGTTACCTGCAAAAGCAGGTTTAAAGCCTGAGCTAATGGTCACTTCATATGAACAAGTACTGCAGGGCTGTAAATGAAACCTGCCCTCAAAATGTCTTGAGGGAGATAATGGCCAAAATATTTCCAATGGTGACACATACTTTAAGAAAACACTTTGAAGAAATAAGCTCTAATCACAGCTGGAAAAACAAAAAGGACATGTCTTAAAGCTCAATTTCAACGCATTATGAGACACATGCAAATTCAACCACAAAGAGGTATCAGCTCACACCACTCAGAATAACCATCAGCAAAAACTGCAAAGAATAAATGCTGAAGGTGCTGGGAAGAAATACATACCCTCCACTTTAAGTGGGACGTAACCTGGAAAGAGCCACTAAGGAGAACAGAATAGAGGTGCCTTTAAAGGTAAACATTGAGCTACCTATGATCCAGCAGACCTATTCCTGGACCTATAAACTAAGAAGACAGAATTGGAAGGACACAGGCACGCAAATCTGCATCGCATAGTATTACAGTAGCCAAGATATGGAAGTAACCAAAAAGTCCACCGACAGATGGGTGGACAGAGAAGAACTGCT
This sequence comes from Eschrichtius robustus, assembly GCF_028021215.1. NCBI lineage: Eukaryota > Metazoa > Chordata > Mammalia > Artiodactyla > Eschrichtiidae > Eschrichtius > Eschrichtius robustus. The sequence continues at coordinate 751,257 of NW_027175140.1, read as the reverse complement.
ACCTGTACAGATGGAATATGAGCTAGTGAAAAAATGAAACAGTGCCATTTGCAGCACCATAGAGGAGTCTAGAAGTAATCACGCAACTTGGAGTAAGTGAGAAAGCGAAAGACACATGTCCTATCATATCACATATAGGTGTTACCTAAAAGATGTTACAAACAAAGACATTTCCACAGAGAAACACTATCATAGATTCATTACAAAAACTTATGGTTCACCAAATGGAAAGGTGTGAGGATTGGATACCTCACCATATTGAGGTTAACAGAGAGATACAAACACATGTGGAATATATAATCACCAAAGACGTACGCAATACCAAGAGAAGACTACTCAACATTGTGTCATAACCTACATGGGAAAAGGATCCGAAGAAGACTAGATATATGCATATGTGTGAAAGTACCACATCTCGCACTCCTGGAACAAACAAAACATTGTAATCAAGTTGGCTGTGATAAAAAATAAAAATTAAGTTAAAAATACCAACAAGAAGTAATGAGACATAAATAAAAGGGCTTTTTCCTCGCACATTCCATTCTAATTTACAACCTAGAACACCACTTCCAGTAAGGCTCTGTTGCCCTAGTAACCAGATTTGGTAAAGGAGAAATGCTGCCGCCTTGTGGCCGATTCCCGCAAGAGCAGCTTTTAACCCACAGCTAATGGTCACTTACCATTCACAAAGACTCAGGGCTGTAAAGGACAACTGCCCTGAAAATTGTGCTGAGGTAGGGAATGGAGAAAAAGAATTCAAAACAGGCAAAATTTTCACGAAAATAGTATGAAGAGGTAAGTTTTACTCACTCTCTTTTTAAAGAAAGGAAAATGGATAAAAGCTCCACCTCAGGAAGTATTAGACTCATGCAATCTAATCTACAAAAAGTTTTCAACTCACACCAGTCGACTGACCATTGGCAAAAAGTCTACAAGCAATAAATGCTGAAGAGGTTTTAGAGAACTGTGTACCCTCTAGCTGCTGGTGAGATGTAAAAGGGTTAAACGCTAATAATGAGAACAGAAAGGAGCTGCGTTGAAAAGGAAAAATTGAGGTACCATTCAATCCAGCAGGCGCACCAATGGGCCTCTCACCGGAGAAGACCAGAATGAAGAAGACCCGGGCTGCAAAAGCTGCAGTGCAGCCTTATTCACAATAGACAAGACAGTGAAGCAACCAAAATGTCCATCAACAGATGAAAGGATAAAGAAGTGGTCCCTGTACACAATGAATACTAGCCATGGAAAACAATGAAACACTGCTCTTTGAGGCACCATAGATGATCTTGGAGATAATCACAGAACATGAGGTAAGTCGGAAAGCAAAAGTCCTATATCCTATGATATCACTTATAGGCGTTATCTAATAACTGACACAAATGAACATATTTCCACAGAGAAAGTCAATCACAGACTTATTAAAAAAAACTATGCTTATCTAAAAGGAAAGGTGGGGGGAATGGACAAATGAAGATTAGTGTTACCATATGTATAAAATACATATTATATACATATATCAAAAAGACCGACCGTAGAGCAAGGAAGGTTTACGGAACACTCTGTAATAATTTACACGGGAAGAGGATCTCTACATAAATAGGTGTATAGAATATGTAGATGAACCAGAGTGTGTACACCTTGGACAAGCAACATTCTAACCATTACCCCAATTGAAAACAATTAAAACAACGAACTAGGAGTAATGAGACATCAGCTTATGGGGGCTTTTCCTGGCACATTCCATTCAAATTTACAACCCATGCAAACGACTTCCAGAACGGCTCTGCTGCCCTAGTACCCAGATTTGGGAATGGAGAAATGCTGCATCCTTGTGGCCGTTTCCCACAACAGCAGCTTTCAACCCACTGCAAAAGGTCACTAAATATTCACCAATTGCAGTGCTGTAAATGACACCTGCCCTCCAAAAAATACTGAGGTCGGAAATCGACCAAAAACTTCTAGAGTGCAACCTTCCAAAAAGAAAATTTGAAGAGGTATATTATACTCCCACTTTTTTTCTTTTTTCTTTGAACAGAAAAGAAAAAGGCGTGGAAAAATGATGAATTGTAGGAATTTTTACAGACATGTAAACCCAAATTACAAAAACCTATCAGCTCACACCAGTCAGAATGGCCATCAACAAAAACGCTGCAAACAAGAAATGCTGACGTGATTGTGGAGAAATGCGTACCCTCGATTCTAAGGGGGACGTGGTAAGAGCCACTAATGCAAGCACAATTGAGGTGCCTTGAAAAGGTAAACGTTGAGCTACCATACCAGTCAATCAATCATACCCACTGCTGGGCCTATCACCTGAGAAAATGAAAACCCAAAATCACAGGCTGGCAATCCTGCACTCCAGCAATATTTACCATAGGCAACACTTGGAAGCAACGAAAATGTCCATCAACAGAGGAATGCACCAAGAAGTGGTCCATGTACACAATGGAATATTAGCCATGGAAAACACTGAAGCACTGCTCTTTGAGGCACCATAGATGAGCCTGGAGATAATCACAAAACATGAAGTAGGTCGGAAAGCAAAAGAACTATAGCCTATATTATCACTTATGGCATTATCTAATAACTGACACAGATGAAAATATTTCCAAAGAGAAAGACACTCACAGGCTGAGAGAACAAACTATGCTCATCTAAAAGGAAAGGAGGGGGGAAATTGAGAAATGAAGGTTAGTGTTACTATACATATACAAATACATATTATATGCATGTATCAAAAAGACCGAGCATATAGCAAGAGAGGTCGACGGAACACTGTAATATTTTACATGGGAAGAGGATCTGTACATTAATAGACATACATAATGTACAAATGAACCAGATTGTGTACACCTAGGACAAACTATATTCTAAACTTTACCCAGATTAAAAAAAAGTTTAAAAACCAAGAAGAAGGAATGAGACCTAAACTTATGGGGATTTCTCCTGGCAAATTCCATTCCAATTTACAACCTAGGACAATGACTTCCAGAAAGGCTCTGCTGCCCTAGCACCCAGAATGGGGAATGGAGAAATGCTACCTCCTTGTGGCCGTTTCCCACAACAGCAGCTTTGAACCCACTGCAAAAGGTCACTAAATTTTCACCAACTTGCAGTTCTGTAAATGACACCTGACCTCCAGAAACTTTCTGGGGTCAAAAATCGACCACAAAATTCAGAAGAGGGCAACCTTCGAAGAAGACAATTTCAAGAGCTATATTGTACTCACGGTTTTTTCTTTTAAGAGAAAAGAAAAAGACGTAGGAATATGATGGATTTTAAAAATTTTAATGACATGCATACCTATATTACAAAAACCTATCAGCTCACAGCAGTCAGAATGGCCATTAGGAAAAAATGCTGCAAAAAATAAACGGTGAAGGGAGAGTGGAGAAATGCGTACCCTCGGTTGTAAGGGGGGGCATGTAAAGAGCCACTAAAGAAAACACAATGTAGGTGCTTTGAAAAGGGAGACATTTGAGCTACCAGTCAATCAATCACAACCACTGCTGGGCCTATCACCTGAGAAAATGAGAATCAAAAAGTCACAGGCTGGCAAACCTGTACGCCAGCAAGATTTACCATAGCCAGCACTTGGAAGCAATGAAAATGTCCATCAACCGAGGAACGCACCAAGAAGAAGTGGTCCACGTACACAATGGAATATTACTCTAATAATAAATATAAATTAAATTTAAAAACAAACAAAAGCAAGGAGACATCAACATTTGTGGGTTTACCCGGGCACATTGCACTCTAATTTATAACCGAAGAACACCCCTGGCCGGTAGGTCTGTTTCCCTAGTACCAGCATGGGGAACGTAGAAAGGCTGCCGCTCTCTGGCTGTTACCTGCAAAAGCAGGTTTAAAGCCTGAGCTAATGGTCACTTCATATGAACAAGTACTGCAGGGCTGTAAATGAAACCTGCCCTCAAAATGTCTTGAGGGAGATAATGGCCAAAATATTTCCAATGGTGACACATACTTTAAGAAAACACTTTGAAGAAATAAGCTCTAATCACAGCTGGAAAAACAAAAAGGACATGTCTTAAAGCTCAATTTCAACGCATTATGAGACACATGCAAATTCAACCACAAAGAGGTATCAGCTCACACCACTCAGAATAACCATCAGCAAAAACTGCAAAGAATAAATGCTGAAGGTGCTGGGAAGAAATACATACCCTCCACTTTAAGTGGGACGTAACCTGGAAAGAGCCACTAAGGAGAACAGAATAGAGGTGCCTTTAAAGGTAAACATTGAGCTACCTATGATCCAGCAGACCTATTCCTGGACCTATAAACTAAGAAGACAGAATTGGAAGGACACAGGCACGCAAATCTGCATCGCATAGTATTACAGTAGCCAAGATATGGAAGTAACCAAAAAGTCCACCGACAGATGGGTGGACAGAGAAGAACTGCTACCTGTACAGATGGAATATGAGCTAGTGAAAAAATGAAACAGTGCCATTTGCAGCACCATAGAGGAGTCTAGAAGTAATCACGCAACTTGGAGTAAGTGAGAAAGCGAAAGACACATGTCCTATCATATCACATATAGGTGTTACCTAAAAGATGTTACAAACAAAGACATTTCCACAGAGAAACACTATCATAGATTCATTACAAAAACTTATGGTTCACCAAATGGAAAGGTGTGAGGATTGGATACCTCACCATATTGAGGTTAACAGAGAGATACAAACACATGTGGAATATATAATCACCAAAGACGTACGCAATACCAAGAGAAGACTACTCAACATTGTGTCATAACCTACATGGGAAAAGGATCCGAAGAAGACTAGATATATGCATATGTGTGAAAGTACCACATCTCGCACTCCTGGAACAAACAAAACATTGTAATCAAGTTGGCTGTGATAAAAAATAAAAATTAAGTTAAAAATACCAACAAGAAGTAATGAGACATAAATTAAAGGGCTTTTTCCTCGCACATTCCATTCTAATTTACAACCTAGAACACCACTTCCAGTAAGGCTCTGTTGCCCTAGTAACCAGATTTGGTAAAGGAGAAATGCTGCCGCCTTGTGGCCGATTCCCGCAAGAGCAGCTTTTAACCCACAGCTAATGGTCACTTACCATTCACAAAGACTCAGGGCTGTAAAGGACAACTGCCCTGAAAATTGTGCTGAGGTAGGGAATGGAGAAAAAGAATTCAAAACAGGCAAAATTTTCACGAAAATAGTATGAAGAGGTAAGTTTTACTCACTCTCTTTTTAAAGAAAGGAAAATGGATAAAAGCTCCACCTCAGGAAGTATTAGACTCATGCAATCTAATCTACAAAAAGTTTTCAACTCACACCAGTCGACTGACCATTGGCAAAAAGTCTACAAGCAATAAATGCTGAAGAGGTTTTAGAGAACTGTGTACCCTCTAGCTGCTGGTGAGATGTAAAAGGGTTAAACGCTAATAATGAGAACAGAAAGGAGCTGCGTTGAAAAGGAAAAATTGAGGTACCATTCAATCCAGCAGGCGCACCAATGGGCCTCTCACCGGAGAAGACCAGAATGAAGAAGACCCGGGCTGCAAAAGCTGCAGTGCAGCCTTATTCACAATAGACAAGACAGTGAAGCAACCAAAATGTCCATCAACAGATGAAAGGATAAAGAAGTGGTCCCTGTACACAATGAATACTAGCCATGGAAAACAATGAAACACTGCTCTTTGAGGCACCATAGATGATCTTGGAGATAATCACAGAACATGAGGTAAGTCGGAAAGCAAAAGTCCTATATCCTATGATATCACTTATAGGCGTTATCTAATAACTGACACAAATGAACATATTTCCACAGAGAAAGTCAATCACAGACTTATTAAAAAAAACTATGCTTATCTAAAAGGAAAGGTGGGGGGAATGGACAAATGAAGATTAGTGTTACCATATGTATAAAATACATATTATATACATATATCAAAAAGACCGACCGTAGAGCAAGGAAGGTTTACGGAACACTCTGTAATAATTTACACGGGAAGAGGATCTCTACATAAATAGGTGTATAGAATATGTAGATGAACCAGAGTGTGTACACCTTGGACAAGCAACATTCTAACCATTACCCCAATTGAAAACAATTAAAACAACGAACTAGGAGTAATGAGACATCAGCTTATGGGGGCTTTTCCTGGCACATTCCATTCAAATTTACAACCCATGCAAACGACTTCCAGAACGGCTCTGCTGCCCTAGTACCCAGATTTGGGAATGGAGAAATGCTGCATCCTTGTGGCCGTTTCCCACAACAGCAGCTTTCAACCCACTGCAAAAGGTCACTAAATATTCACCAATTGCAGTGCTGTAAATGACACCTGCCCTCCAAAAAATACTGAGGTCGGAAATCGACCAAAAACTTCTAGAGTGCAACCTTCCAAAAAGAAAATTTGAAGAGGTATATTATACTCCCACTTTTTTTCTTTTTTCTTTGAACAGAAAAGAAAAAGGCGTGGAAAAATGATGAATTGTAGGAATTTTTACAGACATGTAAACCCAAATTACAAAAACCTATCAGCTCACACCAGTCAGAATGGCCATCAACAAAAACGCTGCAAACAAGAAATGCTGACGTGATTGTGGAGAAATGCGTACCCTCGATTCTAAGGGGGACGTGGTAAGAGCCACTAATGCAAGCACAATTGAGGTGCCTTGAAAAGGTAAACGTTGAGCTACCATACCAGTCAATCAATCATACCCACTGCTGGGCCTATCACCTGAGAAAATGAAAACCCAAAATCACAGGCTGGCAATCCTGCACTCCAGCAATATTTACCATAGGCAACACTTGGAAGCAACGAAAATGTCCATCAACAGAGGAATGCACCAAGAAGTGGTCCATGTACACAATGGAATATTAGCCATGGAAAACACTGAAGCACTGCTCTTTGAGGCACCATAGATGAGCCTGGAGATAATCACAAAACATGAAGTAGGTCGGAAAGCAAAAGAACTATAGCCTATATTATCACTTATGGCATTATCTAATAACTGACACAGATGAAAATATTTCCAAAGAGAAAGACACTCACAGGCTGAGAGAACAAACTATGCTCATCTAAAAGGAAAGGAGGGGGGAAATTGAGAAATGAAGGTTAGTGTTACTATACATATACAAATACATATTATATGCATGTATCAAAAAGACCGAACATATAGCAAGAGAGGTCGACGGAACACTGTAATATTTTACATGGGAAGAGGATCTGTACATTAATAGACATACATAATGTACAAATGAACCAGATTGTGTACACCTAGGACAAACTATATTCTAAACTTTACCCAGATTAAAAAAAAGTTTAAAAACCAAGAAGAAGGAATGAGACCTAAACTTATGGGGATTTCTCCTGGCAAATTCCATTCCAATTTACAACCTAGGACAATGACTTCCAGAAAGGCTCTGCTGCCCTAGCACCCAGAATGGGGAATGGAGAAATGCTACCTCCTTGTGGCCGTTTCCCACAACAGCAGCTTTGAACCCACTGCAAAAGGTCACTAAATTTTCACCAACTTGCAGTTCTGTAAATGACACCTGACCTCCAGAAACTTTCTGGGGTCAAAAATCGACCACAAAATTCAGAAGAGGGCAACCTTCGAAGAAGACAATTTCAAGAGCTATATTGTACTCACGGTTTTTTCTTTTAAGAGAAAAGAAAAAGACGTAGGAATATGATGGATTTTAAAAATTTTAATGACATGCATACCTATATTACAAAAACCTATCAGCTCACAGCAGTCAGAATGGCCATTAGGAAAAAATGCTGCAAAAAATAAACGGTGAAGGGAGAGTGGAGAAATGCGTACCCTCGGTTGTAAGGGGGGGCATGTAAAGAGCCACTAAAGAAAACACAATGTAGGTGCTTTGAAAAGGGAGACATTTGAGCTACCAGTCAATCAATCACAACCACTGCTGGGCCTATCACCTGAGAAAATGAGAATCAAAAAGTCACAGGCTGGCAAACCTGTACGCCAGCAAGATTTACCATAGCCAGCACTTGGAAGCAATGAAAATGTCCATCAACCGAGGAACGCACCAAGAAGAAGTGGTCCACGTACACAATGGAATATTACTCTAATAATAAATATAAATTAAATTTAAAAACAAACAAAAGCAAGGAGACATCAACATTTGTGGGTTTACCCGGGCACATTGCACTCTAATTTATAACCGAAGAACACCCCTGGCCGGTAGGTCTGTTTCCCTAGTACCAGCATGGGGAACGTAGAAAGGCTGCCGCTCTCTGGCTGTTACCTGCAAAAGCAGGTTTAAAGCCTGAGCTAATGGTCACTTCATATGAACAAGTACTACAGGGCTGTAAATGAAACCTGCCCTCAAAATGTCTTGAGGGAGATAATGGCCAAAATATTTCCAATGGTGACACATACTTTAAGAAAACACTTTGAAGAAATAAGCTCTAATCACAGCTGGAAAAACAAAAAGGACATGTCTTAAAGCTCAATTTCAACGCATTATGAGACACATGCAAATTCAACCACAAAGAGGTATCAGCTCACACCACTCAGAATAACCATCAGCAAAAACTACAAAGAATAAATGCTGAAGGTGCTGGGAAGAAATACATACCCTCCACTTTAAGTGGGACGTAACCTGGAAAGAGCCACTAAGGAGAACAGAATAGAGGTGCCTTTAAAGGTAAACATTGAGCTACCATATGATCCAGCAGACCTATTCCTGGACCTATAAACTAAGAAGACAGAATTGGAAGGACACAGGCACGCAAATCTGCATCGCATAGTATTACAGTAGCCAAGATATGGAAGTAACCAAAAAGTCCACCGACAGATGGGTGGACAGAGAAGAACTGCTACCTGTACAGATGGAATATGAGCTAGTGAAAAAATGAAACAGTGCCATTTGCAGCACCATAGAGGAGTCTAGAAGTAATCACGCAACTTGGAGTAAGTGAGAAAGCGAAAGACACATGTCCTATCATATCACATATAGGTGTTACCTAAAAGATGATACAAACAAAGACATTTCCACAGAGAAACACTATCATAGATTCATTACAAAAACTTATGGTTCACCAAATGGAAAGGTGTGAGGATTGGATACCTCACCATATTGAGGTTAACAGAGAGATACAAACACATGTGGAATATATAATCACCAAAGACGTACGCAATACCAAGAGAAGACTACTCAACATTGTGTCATAACCTACATGGGAAAAGGATCCGAAGAAGACTAGATATATGCATATGTGTGAAAGTACCACATCTCACACTCCTGGAACAAACAAAACATTGTAATCAAGTTGGCTGTGATAAAAAATAAATATTAAGTTAAAAATACCAACAAGAAGTAATGAGACATAAATTAAAGGGCTTTTTCTTCACACATTCCATTCTAATTTACAACCTAGAACACCACTTCCAATAAGGCTCTGTTGCCCTAGTAACCAGATTTGGTAAAGGAGAAATGCTGCCGCCTTGTGGCCAATTCCCGCAAGAGCAGCTTTTAACCCACAGCTAATGGTCACTTACCATTCACAAGGACTCAGGGCTGCAAAGGACACCTGCCCTCAAAATTGTGCTGAGGTAGGGAATGGAGAAAAATAATTCAAAACAGGCAAAATTTTCACGAAGATAGTATGAAGAGGTAAGTTTTACTCACTCTCTTTTTAAAGAAAGGAAAATGGATAAAAGCTCCACCTCAGGAAGTATTAGACTCATGCAATCTAATCTACAAAAAGTTTTCAACTCACACCAGTCGACTGACCATTGGCAAAAAGTCTACAAGCAATAAATGCTGAAGAGGTTTTAGAGAACTGTGTACCCTCTAGCTGCTGGTGAGATGTAAAAGGGTTAAACGCTAATAATGAGAACAGAAAGCAGCTGCGTTGAAAAGGAAAAATTGAGGTACCATTCAATCCAGCAGGCGCACCAATGGGCTTCTCACCGGAGAAGACCAGAATGAAGAAGACCCGGGCTGCAAAAGCTGCAGTGCAGCCTTATTCACAATAGACAAGACAGTGAAGCAACCAAAATGTCCATCAACAGATGAAAGGATAAAGAAGTGGTCCCTGTACACAATGAATACTAGCCATGGAAAACAATGAAACACTGCTCTTTGAGGCACCATAGATGATCTTGGAGATAATCACAGAACATGAGGTAAGTCGGAAAGCAAAAGTCCTATATCCTATGATATCACTTATAGGCGTTATCTAATAACTGACACAAATGAACATATTTCCACAGAGAAAGTCAATCACAGACTTATTAAAAAAAACTATGCTTATCTAAAAGGAAAGGTGGGGGGAATGGACAAATGAAGATTAGTGTTACCATATGTATAAAATACATATTATATACATATATCAAAAAGACCGACCGTAGAGCAAGGAAGGTTTACGGAACACTCTGTAATAATTTACACGGGAAGAGGATCTCTACATAAATAGGTGTATAGAATATGTAGATGAACCAGAGTGTGTACACCTTGGACAAGCAACATTCTAACCATTACCCCAATTGAAAACAATTAAAACAACGAACTAGGAGTAATGAGACATCAGCTTATGGGGGCTTTTCCTGGCACATTCCATTCAAATTTACAACCCATGCAAACGACTTCCAGAACGGCTCTGCTGCCCTAGTACCCAGATTTGGGAATGGAGAAATGCTGCATCCTTGTGGCCGTTTCCCACAACAGCAGCTTCCAACCCACTGCAAAAGGTCACTAAATATTCACCAATTGCAGTGCTGTAAATGACACCTGCCCTCCAAAAAATACTGAGGTCGGAAATCGACCAAAAACTTCTAGAGTGCAACCTTCCAAAAAGAAAATTTGAAGAGGTATATTATACTCCCACTTTTTTTCTTTTTTCTTTGAACAGAAAAGAAAAAGGCGTGGAAAAATGATGAATTGTAGGAATTTTTACAGACATGTAAACCCAAATTACAAAAACCTATCAGCTCACACCAGTCAGAATGGCCATCAACAAAAACGCTGCAAACAAGAAATGCTGACGTGATTGTGGAGAAATGCGTACCCTCGATTCTAAGGGGGACGTGGTAAGAGCCACTAATGCAAGCACAATTGAGGTGCCTTGAAAAGGTAAACGTTGAGCTACCATACCAGTCAATCAATCATACCCACTGCTGGGCCTATCACCTGAGAAAATGAAAACCCAAAATCACAGGCTGGCAATCCTGCACTCCAGCAATATTTACCATAGGCAACACTTGGAAGCAACGAAAATGTCCATCAACAGAGGAATGCACCAAGAAGTGGTCCATGTACACAATGGAATATTAGCCATGGAAAACACTGAAGCACTGCTCTTTGAGGCACCATAGATGAGCCTGGAGATAATCACAAAACATGAAGTAGGTCGGAAAGCAAAAGAACTATAGCCTATATTATCACTTATGGCATTATCTAATAACTGACACAGATGAAAATATTTCCAAAGAGAAAGACACTCACAGGCTGAGAGAACAAACTATGCTCATCTAAAAGGAAAGGAGGGGGGAAATTGAGAAATGAAGGTTAGTGTTACTATACATATACAAATACATATTATATGCATGTATCAAAAAGACCGAGCATATAGCAAGAGAGGTCGACGGAACACTGTAATATTTTACATGGGAAGAGGATCTGTACATTAATAGACATACATAATGTACAAATGAACCAGATTGTGTACACCTAGGACAAACTATATTCTAAACTTTACCCAGATTAAAAAAAAGTTTAAAAACCAAGAAGAAGGAATGAGACCTAAACTTATGGGGATTTCTCCTGGCAAATTCCATTCCAATTTACAACCTAGGACAATGACTTCCAGAAAGGCTCTGCTGCCCTAGCACCCAGAATGGGGAATGGAGAAATGCTACCTCCTTGTGGCCGTTTCCCACAACAGCAGCTTTGAACCCACTGCAAAAGGTCACTAAATTTTCACCAACTTGCAGTTCTGTAAATGACACCTGACCTCCAGAAACTTTCTGGGGTCAAAAATCGACCACAAAATTCAGAAGAGGGCAACCTTCGAAGAAGACAATTTCAAGAGCTATATTGTACTCACGGTTTTTTCTTTTAAGAGAAAAGAAAAAGACGTAGGAATATGATGGATTTTAAAAATTTTAATGACATGCATACCTATATTACAAAAACCTATCAGCTCACAGCAGTCAGAATGGCCATTAGGAAAAAATGCTGCAAAAAATAAACGGTGAAGGGAGAGTGGAGAAATGCGTACCCTCGGTTGTAAGGGGGGGCATGTAAAGAGCCACTAAAGAAAACACAATGTAGGTGCTTTGAAAAGGGAGACATTTGAGCTACCAGTCAATCAATCACAACCACTGCTGGGCCTATCACCTGAGAAAATGAGAATCAAAAAGTCACAGGCTGGCAAACCTGTACGCCAGCAAGATTTACCATAGCCAGCACTTGGAAGCAATGAAAATGTCCATCAACCGAGGAACGCACCAAGAAGAAGTGGTCCACGTACACAATGGAATATTACTCTAATAATAAATATAAATTAAATTTAAAAACAAACAAAAGCAAGGAGACATCAACATTTGTGGGTTTACCCGGGCACATTGCACTCTAATTTATAACCGAAGAACACCCCTGGCCGGTAGGTCTGTTTCCCTAGTACCAGCATGGGGAACGTAGAAAGGCTGCCACTCTCTGGCTGTTACCTGCAAAAGCAGGTTTAAAGCCTGAGCTAATGGTCACTTCATATGAACAAGTACTGCAGGGCTGTAAATGAAACCTGCCCTCAAAATGTCTTGAGGGAGATAATGGCCAAAATATTTCCAATGGTGACACATACTTTAAGAAAACACTTTGAAGAAATAAGCTCTAATCACAGCTGGAAAAACAAAAAGGACATGTCTTAAAGCTCAATTTCAACGCATTATGAGACACATGCAAATTCAACCACAAAGAGGTATCAGCTCACACCACTCAGAATAACCATCAGCAAAAACTGCAAAGAATAAATGCTGAAGGTGCTGGGAAGAAATACATACCCTCCACTTTAAGTGGGACGTAACCTGGAAAGAGCCACTAAGGAGAACAGAATAGAGGTGCCTTTAAAGGTAAACATTGAGCTACCTATGATCCAGCAGACCTATTCCTGGACCTATAAACTAAGAAGACAGAATTGGAAGGACACAGGCACGCAAATCTGCATCGCATAGTATTACAGTAGCCAAGATATGGAAGTAACCAAAAAGTCCACCGACAGATGGGTGGACAGAGAAGAACTGCTACCTGTACAGATGGAATATGAGCTAGTGAAAAAATGAAACAGTGCCATTTGCAGCACCATAGAGGAGTCTAGAAGTAATCACGCAACTTGGAGTAAGTGAGAAAGCGAAAGACACATGTCCTATCATATCACATATAGGTGTTACCTAAAAGATGTTACAAACAAAGACATTTCCACAGAGAAACACTATCATAGATTCATTACAAAAACTTATGGTTCACCAAATGGAAAGGTGTGAGGATTGGATACCTCACCATATTGAGGTTAACAGAGAGATACAAACACATGTGGAATATATAATCACCAAAGACGTACGCAATACCAAGAGAAGACTACTCAACATTGTGTCATAACCTACATGGGAAAAGGATCCGAAGAAGACTAGATATATGCATATGTGTGAAAGTACCACATCTCGCACTCCTGGAACAAACAAAACATTGTAATCAAGTTGGCTGTGATAAAAAATAAAAATTAAGTTAAAAATACCAACAAGAAGTAATGAGACATAAATAAAAGGGCTTTTTCCTCGCACATTCCATTCTAATTTACAACCTAGAACACCACTTCCAGTAAGGCTCTGTTGCCCTAGTAACCAGATTTGGTAAAGGAGAAATGCTGCCGCCTTGTGGCCGATTCCCGCAAGAGCAGCTTTTAACCCACAGCTAATGGTCACTTACCATTCACAAAGACTCAGGGCTGTAAAGGACAACTGCCCTGAAAATTGTGCTGAGGTAGGGAATGGAGAAAAAGAATTCAAAACAGGCAAAATTTTCACGAAAATAGTATGAAGAGGTAAGTTTTACTCACTCTCTTTTTAAAGAAAGGAAAATGGATAAAAGCTCCACCTCAGGAAGTATTAGACTCATGCAATCTAATCTACAAAAAGTTTTCAACTCACACCAGTCGACTGACCATTGGCAAAAAGTCTACAAGCAATAAATGCTGAAGAGGTTTTAGAGAACTGTGTACCCTCTAGCTGCTGGTGAGATGTAAAAGGGTTAAACGCTAATAATGAGAACAGAAAGGAGCTGCGTTGAAAAGGAAAAATTGAGGTACCATTCAATCCAGCAGGCGCACCAATGGGCCTCTCACCGGAGAAGACCAGAATGAAGAAGACCCGGGCTGCAAAAGCTGCAGTGCAGCCTTATTCACAATAGACAAGACAGTGAAGCAACCAAAATGTCCATCAACAGATGAAAGGATAAAGAAGTGGTCCCTGTACACAATGAATACTAGCCATGGAAAACAATGAAACACTGCTCTTTGAGGCACCATAGATGATCTTGGAGATAATCACAGAACATGAGGTAAGTCGGAAAGCAAAAGTCCTATATCCTATGATATCACTTATAGGCGTTATCTAATAACTGACACAAATGAACATATTTCCACAGAGAAAGTCAATCACAGACTTATTAAAAAAAACTATGCTTATCTAAAAGGAAAGGTGGGGGGAATGGACAAATGAAGATTAGTGTTACCATATGTATAAAATACATATTATATACATATATCAAAAAGACCGACCGTAGAGCAAGGAAGGTTTACGGAACACTCTGTAATAATTTACACGGGAAGAGGATCTCTACATAAATAGGTGTATAGAATATGTAGATGAACCAGAGTGTGTACACCTTGGACAAGCAACATTCTAACCATTACCCCAATTGAAAACAATTAAAACAACGAACTAGGAGTAATGAGACATCAGCTTATGGGGGCTTTTCCTGGCACATTCCATTCAAATTTACAACCCATGCAAACGACTTCCAGAACGGCTCTGCTGCCCTAGTACCCAGATTTGGGAATGGAGAAATGCTGCATCCTTGTGGCCGTTTCCCACAACAGCAGCTTTCAACCCACTGCAAAAGGTCACTAAATATTCACCAATTGCAGTGCTGTAAATGACACCTGCCCTCCAAAAAATACTGAGGTCGGAAATCGACCAAAAACTTCTAGAGTGCAACCTTCCAAAAAGAAAATTTGAAGAGGTATATTATACTCCCACTTTTTTTCTTTTTTCTTTGAACAGAAAAGAAAAAGGCGTGGAAAAATGATGAATTGTAGGAATTTTTACAGACATGTAAACCCAAATTACAAAAACCTATCAGCTCACACCAGTCAGAATGGCCATCAACAAAAACGCTGCAAACAAGAAATGCTGACGTGATTGTGGAGAAATGCGTACCCTCGATTCTAAGGGGGACGTGGTAAGAGCCACTAATGCAAGCACAATTGAGGTGCCTTGAAAAGGTAAACGTTGAGCTACCATACCAGTCAATCAATCATACCCACTGCTGGGCCTATCACCTGAGAAAATGAAAACCCAAAATCACAGGCTGGCAATCCTGCACTCCAGCAATATTTACCATAGGCAACACTTGGAAGCAACGAAAATGTCCATCAACAGAGGAATGCACCAAGAAGTGGTCCATGTACACAATGGAATATTAGCCATGGAAAACACTGAAGCACTGCTCTTTGAGGCACCATAGATGAGCCTGGAGATAATCACAAAACATGAAGTAGGTCGGAAAGCAAAAGAACTATAGCCTATATTATCACTTATGGCATTATCTAATAACTGACACAGATGAAAATATTTCCAAAGAGAAAGACACTCACAGGCTGAGAGAACAAACTATGCTCATCTAAAAGGAAAGGAGGGGGGAAATTGAGAAATGAAGGTTAGTGTTACTATACATATACAAATACATATTATATGCATGTATCAAAAAGACCGAACATATAGCAAGAGAGGTCGACGGAACACTGTAATATTTTACATGGGAAGAGGATCTGTACATTAATAGACATACATAATGTACAAATGAACCAGATTGTGTACACCTAGGACAAACTATATTCTAAACTTTACCCAGATTAAAAAAAAGTTTAAAAACCAAGAAGAAGGAATGAGACCTAAACTTATGGGGATTTCTCCTGGCAAATTCCATTCCAATTTACAACCTAGGACAATGACTTCCAGAAAGGCTCTGCTGCCCTAGCACCCAGAATGGGGAATGGAGAAATGCTACCTCCTTGTGGCCGTTTCCCACAACAGCAGCTTTGAACCCACTGCAAAAGGTCACTAAATTTTCACCAACTTGCAGTTCTGTAAATGACACCTGACCTCCAGAAACTTTCTGGGGTCAAAAATCGACCACAAAATTCAGAAGAGGGCAACCTTCGAAGAAGACAATTTCAAGAGCTATATTGTACTCACGGTTTTTTCTTTTAAGAGAAAAGAAAAAGACGTAGGAATATGATGGATTTTAAAAATTTTAATGACATGCATACCTATATTACAAAAACCTATCAGCTCACAGCAGTCAGAATGGCCATTAGGAAAAAATGCTGCAAAAAATAAACGGTGAAGGGAGAGTGGAGAAATGCGTACCCTCGGTTGTAAGGGGGGGCATGTAAAGAGCCACTAAAGAAAACACAATGTAGGTGCTTTGAAAAGGGAGACATTTGAGCTACCAGTCAATCAATCACAACCACTGCTGGGCCTATCACCTGAGAAAATGAGAATCAAAAAGTCACAGGCTGGCAAACCTGTACGCCAGCAAGATTTACCATAGCCAGCACTTGGAAGCAATGAAAATGTCCATCAACCGAGGAACGCACCAAGAAGAAGTGGTCCACGTACACAATGGAATATTACTCTAATAATAAATATAAATTAAATTTAAAAACAAACAAAAGCAAGGAGACATCAACATTTGTGGGTTTACCCGGGCACATTGCACTCTAATTTATAACCGAAGAACACCCCTGGCCGGTAGGTCTGTTTCCCTAGTACCAGCATGGGGAACGTAGAAAGGCTGCCGCTCTCTGGCTGTTACCTGCAAAAGCAGGTTTAAAGCCTGAGCTAATGGTCACTTCATATGAACAAGTACTGCAGGGCTGTAAATGAAACCTGCCCTCAAAATGTCTTGAGGGAGATAATGGCCAAAATATTTCCAATGGTGACACATACTTTAAGAAAACACTTTGAAGAAATAAGCTCTAATCACAGCTGGAAAAACAAAAAGGACATGTCTTAAAGCTCAATTTCAACGCATTATGAGACACATGCAAATTCAACCACAAAGAGGTATCAGCTCACACCACTCAGAATAACCATCAGCAAAAACTACAAAGAATAAATGCTGAAGGTGCTGGGAAGAAATACATACCCTCCACTTTAAGTGGGACGTAACCTGGAAAGAGCCACTAAGGAGAACAGAATAGAGGTGCCTTTAAAGGTAAACATTGAGCTACCATATGATCCAGCAGACCTATTCCTGGACCTATAAACTAAGAAGACAGAATTGGAAGGACACAGGCACGCAAATCTGCATCGCATAGTATTACAGTAGCCAAGATATGGAAGTAACCAAAAAGTCCACCGACAGATGGGTGGACAGAGAAGAACTGCTACCTGTACAGATGGAATATGAGCTAGTGAAAAAATGAAACAGTGCCATTTGCAGCACCATAGAGGAGTCTAGAAGTAATCACGCAACTTGGAGTAAGTGAGAAAGCGAAAGACACATGTCCTATCATATCACATATAGGTGTTACCTAAAAGATGATACAAACAAAGACATTTCCACAGAGAAACACTATCATAGATTCATTACAAAAACTTATGGTTCACCAAATGGAAAGGTGTGAGGATTGGATACCTCACCATATTGAGGTTAACAGAGAGATACAAACACATGTGGAATATATAATCACCAAAGACGTACGCAATACCAAGAGAAGACTACTCAACATTGTGTCATAACCTACATGGGAAAAGGATCCGAAGAAGACTAGATATATGCATATGTGTGAAAGTACCACATCTCACACTCCTGGAACAAACAAAACATTGTAATCAAGTTGGCTGTGATAAAAAATAAATATTAAGTTAAAAATACCAACAAGAAGTAATGAGACATAAATTAAAGGGCTTTTTCCTCACACATTCCATTCTAATTTACAACCTAGAACACCACTTCCAATAAGGCTCTGTTGCCCTAGTAACCAGATTTGGTAAAGGAGAAATGCTGCCGCCTTGTGGCCAATTCCCGCAAGAGCAGCTTTTAACCCACAGCTAATGGTCACTTACCATTCACAAGGACTCAGGGCTGCAAAGGACACCTGCCCTCAAAATTGTGCTGAGGTAGGGAATGGAGAAAAATAATTCAAAACAGGCAAAATTTTCACGAAGATAGTATGAAGAGGTAAGTTTTACTCACTCTCTTTTTAAAGAAAGGAAAATGGATAAAAGCTCCACCTCAGGAAGTATTAGACTCATGCAATCTAATCTACAAAAAGTTTTCAACTCACACCAGTCGACTGACCATTGGCAAAAAGTCTACAAGCAATAAATGCTGAAGAGGTTTTAGAGAACTGTGTACCCTCTAGCTGCTGGTGAGATGTAAAAGGGTTAAACGCTAATAATGAGAACAGAAAGGAGCTGCGTTGAAAAGGAAAAATTGAGGTACCATTCAATCCAGCAGGCGCACCAATGGGCCTCTCACCGGAGAAGACCAGAATGAAGAAGACCCGGGCTGCAAAAGCTGCAGTGCAGCCTTATTCACAATAGACAAGACAGTGAAGCAACCAAAATGTCCATCAACAGATGAAAGGATAAAGAAGTGGTCCCTGTACACAATGAATACTAGCCATGGAAAACAATGAAACACTGCTCTTTGAGGCACCATAGATGATCTTGGAGATAATCACAGAACATGAGGTAAGTCGGAAAGCAAAAGTCCTATATCCTATGATATCACTTATAGGCGTTATCTAATAACTGACACAAATGAACATATTTCCACAGAGAAAGTCAATCACAGACTTATTAAAAAAAACTATGCTTATCTAAAAGGAAAGGTGGGGGGAATGGACAAATGAAGATTAGTGTTACCATATGTATAAAATACATATTATATACATATATCAAAAAGACCGACCGTAGAGCAAGGAAGGTTTACGGAACACTCTGTAATAATTTACACGGGAAGAGGATCTCTACATAAATAGGTGTATAGAATATGTAGATGAACCAGAGTGTGTACACCTTGGACAAGCAACATTCTAACCATTACCCCAATTGAAAACAATTAAAACAACGAACTAGGAGTAATGAGACATCAGCTTATGGGGGCTTTTCCTGGCACATTCCATTCAAATTTACAACCCAGGCAAACGACTTCCAGAACGGCTCTGCCGCCCTAGTACCCAGATTTGGGAATGGAGAAATGCTGCATCCTTGTGGCCGTTTCCCACAACAGCAGCTTTCAACCCACTGCAAAAGGTCACTAAATATTCACCAATTGCAGTGCTGTAAATGACACCTGCCCTCCAAAAAATACTGAGGTCGGAAATCGACCAAAAACTTCTAGAGTGCAACCTTCCAAAAAGAAAATTTGAAGAGGTATATTATACTCCCACTTTTTTTCTTTTTTCTTTGAACAGAAAAGAAAAAGGCGTGGAAAAATGATGAATTGTAGGAATTTTTACAGACATGTAAACCCAAATTACAAAAACCTATCAGCTCACACCAGTCAGAATGGCCATCAACAAAAACGCTGCAAACAAGAAATGCTGACGTGATTGTGGAGAAATGCGTACCCTCGATTCTAAGGGGGACGTGGTAAGAGCCACTAATGCAAGCACAATTGAGGTGCCTTGAAAAGGTAAACGTTGAGCTACCATACCAGTCAATCAATCATACCCACTGCTGGGCCTATCACCTGAGAAAATGAAAACCCAAAATCACAGGCTGGCAATCCTGCACTCCAGCAATATTTACCATAGGCAACACTTGGAAGCAACGAAAATGTCCATCAACAGAGGAATGCACCAAGAAGTGGTCCATGTACACAATGGAATATTAGCCATGGAAAACACTGAAGCACTGCTCTTTGAGGCACCATAGATGAGCCTGGAGATAATCACAAAACATGAAGTAGGTCGGAAAGCAAAAGAACTATAGCCTATATTATCACTTATGGCATTATCTAATAACTGACACAGATGAAAATATTTCCAAAGAGAAAGACACTCACAGGCTGAGAGAACAAACTATGCTCATCTAAAAGGAAAGGAGGGGGGAAATTGAGAAATGAAGGTTAGTGTTCCTATACATATACAAATACATATTATATGCATGTATCAAAAAGACCGAACATATAGCAAGAGAGGTCGACGGAACACTGTAATATTTTACATGGGAAGAGGATCTGTACATTAATAGACATACATAATGTACAAATGAACCAGATTGTGTACACCTAGGACAAACTATATTCTAAACTTTACCCAGATTAAAAAAAAGTTTAAAAACCAAGAAGAAGGAATGAGACCTAAACTTATGGGGATTTCTCCTGGCAAATTCCATTCCAATTTACAACCTAGGACAATGACTTCCAGAAAGGCTCTGCTGCCCTAGCACCCAGAATGGGGAATGGAGAAATGCTACCTCCTTGTGGCCGTTTCCCACAACAGCAGCTTTGAACCCACTGCAAAAGGTCACTAAATTTTCACCAACTTGCAGTTCTGTAAATGACACCTGACCTCCAGAAACTTTCTGGGGTCAAAAATCGACCACAAAATTCAGAAGAGGGCAACCTTCGAAGAAGACAATTTCAAGAGCTATATTGTACTCACGGTTTTTTCTTTTAAGAGAAAAGAAAAAGACGTAGGAATATGATGGATTTTAAAAATTTTAATGACATGCATACCTATATTACAAAAACCTATCAGCTCACAGCAGTCAGAATGGCCATTAGGAAAAAATGCTGCAAAAAATAAACGGTGAAGGGAGAGTGGAGAAATGCGTACCCTCGGTTGTAAGGGGGGGCATGTAAAGAGCCACTAAAGAAAACACAATGTAGGTGCTTTGAAAAGGGAGACATTTGAGCTACCAGTCAATCAATCACAACCACTGCTGGGCCTATCACCTGAGAAAATGAGAATCAAAAAGTCACAGGCTGGCAAACCTGTACGCCAGCAAGATTTACCATAGCCAGCACTTGGAAGCAATGAAAATGTCCATCAACCGAGGAACGCACCAAGAAGAAGTGGTCCACGTACACAATGGAATATTACTCTAATAATAAATATAAATTAAATTTAAAAACAAACAAAAGCAAGGAGACATCAACATTTGTGGGTTTACCCGGGCACATTGCACTCTAATTTATAACCGAAGAACACCCCTGGCCGGTAGGTCTGTTTCCCTAGTACCAGCATGGGGAACGTAGAAAGGCTGCCGCTCTCTGGCTGTTACCTGCAAAAGCAGGTTTAAAGCCTGAGCTAATGGTCACTTCATATGAACAAGTACTGCAGGGCTGTAAATGAAACCTGCCCTCAAAATGTCTTGAGGGAGATAATGGCCAAAATATTTCCAATGGTGACACATACTTTAAGAAAACACTTTGAAGAAATAAGCTCTAATCACAGCTGGAAAAACAAAAAGGACATGTCTTAAAGCTCAATTTCAACGCATTATGAGACACATGCAAATTCAACCACAAAGAGGTATCAGCTCACACCACTCAGAATAACCATCAGCAAAAACTGCAAAGAATAAATGCTGAAGGTGCTGGGAAGAAATACATACCCTCCACTTTAAGTGGGACGTAACCTCGAAAGAGCCACTAAGGAGAACAGAATAGAGGTGCCTTTAAAGGTAAACATTGAGCTACCATATGATCCAGCAGACCTACTCCTGGACCTATAAACTAAGAAGACAGAATTGGAAGGACACAGGCACGCAAATCTGCATCGCATAGTATTACAGTAGCCAAGATATGGAAGTAACCAAAAAGTCCACCGACAGATGGGTGGACAGAGAAGAACTGCTACCTGTACAGATGGAATATGAGCTAGTGAAAAAATGAAACAGTGCCATTTGCAGCACCATAGAGGAGTCTAGAAGTAATCACGCAACTTGGAGTAAGTGAGAAAGCGAAAGACACATGTCCTATCATATCACATATAGGTGTTACCTAAAAGATGTTACAAACAAAGACATTTCCACAGAGAAACACTATCATAGATTCATTACAAAAACTTATGGTTCACCAAATGGAAAGGTGTGAGGATTGGATACCTCACCATATTGAGGTTAACAGAGAGATACAAACACATGTGGAATATATAATCACCAAAGACGTACGCAATACCAAGAGAAGACTACTCAACATTGTGTCATAACCTACATGGGAAAAGGATCCGAAGAAGACTAGATATATGCATATGTGTGAAAGTACCACATCTCGCACTCCTGGAACAAACAAAACATTGTAATCAAGTTGGCTGTGATAAAAAATAAAAATTAAGTTAAAAATACCAACAAGAAGTAATGAGACATAAATAAAAGGGCTTTTTCCTCGCACATTCCATTCTAATTTACAACCTAGAACACCACTTCCAGTAAGGCTCTGTTGCCCTAGTAACCAGATTTGGTAAAGGAGAAATGCTGCCGCCTTGTGGCCGATTCCCGCAAGAGCAGCTTTTAACCCACAGCTAATGGTCACTTACCATTCACCAAGACTCAGGGCTGTAAAGGACAACTGCCCTGAAAATTGTGCTGAGGTAGGGAATGGAGAAAAAGAATTCAAAACAGGCAAAATTTTCACGAAAATAGTATGAAGAGGTAAGTTTTACTCACTCTCTTTTTAAAGAAAGGAAAATGGATAAAAGCTCCACCTCAGGAAGTATTAGACTCATGCAATCTAATCTACAAAAAGTTTTCAACTCACACCAGTCGACTGACCATTGGCAAAAAGTCTACAAGCAATAAATGCTGAAGAGGTTTTAGAGAACTGTGTACCCTCTAGCTGCTGGTGAGATGTAAAAGGGTTAAACGCTAATAATGAGAACAGAAAGGAGCTGCGTTGAAAAGGAAAAATTGAGGTACCATTCAATCCAGCAGGCGCACCAATGGGCCTCTCACCGGAGAAGACCAGAATGAAGAAGACCCGGGCTGCAAAAGCTGCAGTGCAGCCTTATTCACAATAGACAAGACAGTGAAGCAACCAAAATGTCCATCAACAGATGAAAGGATAAAGAAGTGGTCCCTGTACACAATGAATACTAGCCATGGAAAACAATGAAACACTGCTCTTTGAGGCACCATAGATGCTCTTGGAGATAATCACAGAACATGAGGTAAGTCGGAAAGCAAAAGTCCTATATCCTATGATATCACTTATAGGCGTTATCTAATAACTGACACAAATGAACATATTTCCACAGAGAAAGTCAATCACAGACTTATTAAAAAAAACTATGCTTATCTAAAAGGAAAGGTGGGGGGAATGGACAAATGAAGATTAGTGTTACCATATGTATAAAATACATATTATATACATATATCAAAAAGACCGACCGTAGAGCAAGGAAGGTTTACGGAACACTCTGTAATAATTTACACGGGAAGAGGATCTCTACATAAATAGGTGTATAGAATATGTAGATGAACCAGAGTGTGTACACCTTGGACAAGCAACATTCTAACCATTACCCCAATTGAAAACAATTAAAACAACGAACTAGGAGTAATGAGACATCAGCTTATGGGGGCTTTTCCTGGCACATTCCATTCAAATTTACAACCCAGGCAAACGACTTCCAGAACGGCTCTGCCGCCCTAGTACCCAGATTTGGGAATGGAGAAATGCTGCATCCTTGTGGCCGTTTCCCACAACAGCAGCTTTCAACCCACTGCAAAAGGTCACTAAATATTCACCAATTGCAGTGCTGTAAATGACACCTGCCCTCCAAAAAATACTGAGGTCGGAAATCGACCAAAAACTTCTAGAGTGCAACCTTCCAAAAAGAAAATTTGAAGAGGTATATTATACTCCCACTTTTTTTCTTTTTTCTTTGAACAGAAAAGAAAAAGGCGTGGAAAAATGATGAATTGTAGGAATTTTTACAGACATGTAAACCCAAATTACAAAAACCTATCAGCTCACACCAGTCAGAATGGCCATCAACAAAAACGCTGCAAACAAGAAATGCTGACGTGATTGTGGAGAAATGCGTACCCTCGATTCTAAGGGGGACGTGGTAAGAGCCACTAATGCAAGCACAATTGAGGTGCCTTGAAAAGGTAAACGTTGAGCTACCATACCAGTCAATCAATCATACCCACTGCTGGGCCTATCACCTGAGAAAATGAAAACCCAAAATCACAGGCTGGCAATCCTGCACTCCAGCAATATTTACCATAGGCAACACTTGGAAGCAACGAAAATGTCCATCAACAGAGGAATGCACCAAGAAGTGGTCCATGTACACAATGGAATATTAGCCATGGAAAACACTGAAGCACTGCTCTTTGAGGCACCATAGATGAGCCTGGAGATAATCACAAAACATGAAGTAGGTCGGAAAGCAAAAGAACTATAGCCTATATTATCACTTATGGCATTATCTAATAACTGACACAGATGAAAATATTTCCAAAGAGAAAGACACTCACAGGCTGAGAGAACAAACTATGCTCATCTAAAAGGAAAGGAGGGGGGAAATTGAGAAATGAAGGTTAGTGTTACTATACATATACAAATACATATTATATGCATGTATCAAAAAGACCGAACATATAGCAAGAGAGGTCGACGGAACACTGTAATATTTTACATGGGAAGAGGATCTGTACATTAATAGACATACATAATGTACAAATGAACCAGATTGTGTACACCTAGGACAAACTATATTCTAAACTTTACCCAGATTAAAAAAAAGTTTAAAAACCAAGAAGAAGGAATGAGACCTAAACTTATGGGGATTTCTCCTGGCAAATTCCATTCCAATTTACAACCTAGGACAATGACTTCCAGAAAGGCTCTGCTGCCCTAGCACCCAGAATGGGGAATGGAGAAATGCTACCTCCTTGTGGCCGTTTCCCACAACAGCAGCTTTGAACCCACTGCAAAAGGTCACTAAATTTTCACCAACTTGCAGTTCTGTAAATGACACCTGACCTCCAGAAACTTTCTGGGGTCAAAAATCGACCACAAAATTCAGAAGAGGGCAACCTTCGAAGAAGACAATTTCAAGAGCTATATTGTACTCACGGTTTTTTCTTTTAAGAGAAAAGAAAAAGACGTAGGAATATGATGGATTTTAAAAATTTTAATGACATGCATACCTATATTACAAAAACCTATCAGCTCACAGCAGTCAGAATGGCCATTAGGAAAAAATGCTGCAAAAAATAAACGGTGAAGGGAGAGTGGAGAAATGCGTACCCTCGGTTGTAAGGGGGGGCATGTAAAGAGCCACTAAAGAAAACACAATGTAGGTGCTTTGAAAAGGGAGACATTTGAGCTACCAGTCAATCAATCACAACCACTGCTGGGCCTATCACCTGAGAAAATGAGAATCAAAAAGTCACAGGCTGGCAAACCTGTACGCCAGCAAGATTTACCATAGCCAGCACTTGGAAGCAATGAAAATGTCCATCAACCGAGGAACGCACCAAGAAGAAGTGGTCCACGTACACAATGGAATATTACTCTAATAATAAATATAAATTAAATTTAAAAACAAACAAAAGCAAGGAGACATCAACATTTGTGGGTTTACCCGGGCACATTGCACTCTAATTTATAACCGAAGAACACCCCTGGCCGGTAGGTCTGTTTCCCTAGTACCAGCATGGGGAACGTAGAAAGGCTGCCGCTCTCTGGCTGTTACCTGCAAAAGCAGGTTTAAAGCCTGAGCTAATGGTCACTTCATATGAACAAGTACTGCAGGGCTGTAAATGAAACCTGCCCTCAAAATGTCTTGAGGGAGATAATGGCCAAAATATTTCCAATGGTGACACATACTTTAAGAAAACACTTTGAAGAAATAAGCTCTAATCACAGCTGGAAAAACAAAAAGGACATGTCTTAAAGCTCAATTTCAACGCATTATGAGACACATGCAAATTCAACCACAAAGAGGTATCAGCTCACACCACTCAGAATAACCATCAGCAAAAACTGCAAAGAATAAATGCTGAAGGTGCTGGGAAGAAATACATACCCTCCACTTTAAGTGGGACGTAACCTGGAAAGAGCCACTAAGGAGAACAGAATAGAGGTGCCTTTAAAGGTAAACATTGAGCTACCTATGATCCAGCAGACCTACTCCTGGACCTATAAACTAAGAAGACAGAATTGGAAGGACACAGGCACGCAAATCTGCATCGCATAGTATTACAGTAGCCAAGATATGGAAGTAACCAAAAAGTCCACCGACAGATGGGTGGACAGAGAAGAACTGCTACCTGTACAGATGGAATATGAGCTAGTGAAAAAATGAAACAGTGCCATTTGCAGCACCATAGAGGAGTCTAGAAGTAATCACGCAACTTGGAGTAAGTGAGAAAGCGAAAGACACATGTCCTATCATATCACATATAGGTGTTACCTAAAAGATGTTACAAACAAAGACATTTCCACAGAGAAACACTATCATAGATTCATTACAAAAACTTATGGTTCACCAAATGGAAAGGTGTGAGGATTGGATACCTCACCATATTGAGGTTAACAGAGAGATACAAACACATGTGGAATATATAATCACCAAAGACGTACGCAATACCAAGAGAAGACTACTCAACATTGTGTCATAACCTACATGGGAAAAGGATCCGAAGAAGACTAGATATATGCATATGTGTGAAAGTACCACATCTCGCACTCCTGGAACAAACAAAACATTGTAATCAAGTTGGCTGTGATAAAAAATAAAAATTAAGTTAAAAATACCAACAAGAAGTAATGAGACATAAATTAAAGGGCTTTTTCCTCGCACATTCCATTCTAATTTACAACCTAGAACACCACTTCCAGTAAGGCTCTGTTGCCCTAGTAACCAGATTTGGTAAAGGAGAAATGCTGCCGCCTTGTGGCCGATTCCCGCAAGAGCAGCTTTTAACCCAAAGCTAATGGTCACTTACCATTCACAAAGACTCAGGGCTGTAAAGGACAACTGCCCTGAAAATTGTGCTGAGGTAGGGAATGGAGAAAAAGAATTCAAAGCAGGCAAAATTTTCACGAAGATAGTATGAAGAGGTAAGTTTTACTCACTCTCTTTTTAAAGAAAGGAAAATGGATAAAAGCTCCACCTCAGGAAGTATTAGACTCATGCAATCTAATCTACAAAAAGTTTTCAACTCACACCAGTCGACTGACCATTGGCAAAAAGTCTACAAGCAATAAATGCTGAAGAGGTTTTAGAGAACTGTGTACCCTCTAGCTGCTGGTGAGATGTAAAAGGGTTAAACGCTAATAATGAGAACAGAAAGGAGCTGCGTTGAAAAGGAAAAATTGAGGTACCATTCAATCCAGCAGGCGCACCAATGGGCCTCTCACCGGAGAAGACCAGAATGAAGAAGACCCGGGCTGCAAAAGCTGCAGTGCAGCCTTATTCACAATAGACAAGACAGTGAAGCAACCAAAATGTCCATCAACAGATGAAAGGATAAAGAAGTGGTCCCTGTACACAATGAATACTAGCCATGGAAAACAATGAAACACTGCTCTTTGAGGCACCATAGATGATCTTGGAGATAATCACAGAACATGAGGTAAGTCGGAAAGCAAAAGTCCTATATCCTATGATATCACTTATAGGCGTTATCTAATAACTGACACAAATGAACATATTTCCACAGAGAAAGTCAATCACAGACTTATTAAAAAAAACTATGCTTATCTAAAAGGAAAGGTGGGGGGAATGGACAAATGAAGATTAGTGTTACCATATGTATAAAATACATATTATATACATATATCAAAAAGACCGACCGTAGAGCAAGGAAGGTTTACGGAACACTCTGTAATAATTTACACGGGAAGAGGATCTCTACATAAATAGGTGTATAGAATATGTAGATGAACCAGAGTGTGTACACCTTGGACAAGCAACATTCTAACCATTACCCCAATTGAAAACAATTAAAACAACGAACTAGGAGTAATGAGACATCAGCTTATGGGGGCTTTTCCTGGCACATTCCATTCAAATTTACAACCCATGCAAACGACTTCCAGAACGGCTCTGCTGCCCTAGTACCCAGATTTGGGAATGGAGAAATGCTGCATCCTTGTGGCCGTTTCCCACAACAGCAGCTTTCAACCCACTGCAAAAGGTCACTAAATATTCACCAATTGCAGTGCTGTAAATGACACCTGCCCTCCAAAAAATACTGAGGTCGGAAATCGACCAAAAACTTCTAGAGTGCAACCTTCCAAAAAGAAAATTTGAAGAGGTATATTATACTCCCACTTTTTTTCTTTTTTCTTTGAACAGAAAAGAAAAAGGCGTGGAAAAATGATGAATTGTAGGAATTTTTACAGACATGTAAACCCAAATTACAAAAACCTATCAGCTCACACCAGTCAGAATGGCCATCAACAAAAACGCTGCAAACAAGAAATGCTGACGTGATTGTGGAGAAATGCGTACCCTCGATTCTAAGGGGGACGTGGTAAGAGCCACTAATGCAAGCACAATTGAGGTGCCTTGAAAAGGTAAACGTTGAGCTACCATACCAGTCAATCAATCATACCCACTGCTGGGCCTATCACCTGAGAAAATGAAAACCCAAAATCACAGGCTGGCAATCCTGCACTCCAGCAATATTTACCATAGGCAACACTTGGAAGCAACGAAAATGTCCATCAACAGAGGAATGCACCAAGAAGTGGTCCATGTACACAATGGAATATTAGCCATGGAAAACACTGAAGCACTGCTCTTTGAGGCACCATAGATGAGCCTGGAGATAATCACAAAACATGAAGTAGGTCGGAAAGCAAAAGAACTATAGCCTATATTATCACTTATGGCATTATCTAATAACTGACACAGATGAAAATATTTCCAAAGAGAAAGACACTCACAGGCTGAGAGAACAAACTATGCTCATCTAAAAGGAAAGGAGGGGGGAAATTGAGAAATGAAGGTTAGTGTTACTATACATATACAAATACATATTATATGCATGTATCAAAAAGACCGAACATATAGCAAGAGAGGTCGACGGAACACTGTAATATTTTACATGGGAAGAGGATCTGTACATTAATAGACATACATAATGTACAAATGAACCAGATTGTGTACACCTAGGACAAACTATATTCTAAACTTTACCCAGATTAAAAAAAAAGTTTAAAAACCAAGAAGAAGGAATGAGACCTAAACTTATGGGGATTTCTCCTGGCAAATTCCATTCCAATTTACAACCTAGGACAATGACTTCCAGAAAGGCTCTGCTGCCCTAGCACCCAGAATGGGGAATGGAGAAATGCTACCTCCTTGTGGCCGTTTCCCACAACAGCAGCTTTGAACCCACTGCAAAAGGTCACTAAATTTTCACCAACTTGCAGTTCTGTAAATGACACCTGACCTCCAGAAACTTTCTGGGGTCAAAAATCGACCACAAAATTCAGAAGAGGGCAACCTTCGAAGAAGACAATTTCAAGAGCTATATTGTACTCACGGTTTTTTCTTTTAAGAGAAAAGAAAAAGACGTAGGAATATGATGGATTTTAAAAATTTTAATGACATGCATACCTATATTACAAAAACCTATCAGCTCACAGCAGTCAGAATGGCCATTAGGAAAAAATGCTGCAAAAAATAAACGGTGAAGGGAGAGTGGAGAAATGCGTACCCTCGGTTGTAAGGGGGGGCATGTAAAGAGCCACTAAAGAAAACACAATGTAGGTGCTTTGAAAAGGGAGACATTTGAGCTACCAGTCAATCAATCACAACCACTGCTGGGCCTATCACCTGAGAAAATGAGAATCAAAAAGTCACAGGCTGGCAAACCTGTACACCAGCAAGATTTACCATAGCCAGCACTTGGAAGCAATGAAAATGTCCATCAACCGAGGAACGCACCAAGAAGAAGTGGTCCACGTACACAATGGAATATTACTCTAATAATAAATATAAATTAAATTTAAAAACAAACAAAAGCAAGGAGACATCAACATTTGTGGGTTTACCCGGGCACATTGCACTCTAATTTATAACCGAAGAACACCCCTGGCCGGTAGGTCTGTTTCCCTAGTACCAGCATGGGGAACGTAGAAAGGCTGCCGCTCTCTGGCTGTTACCTGCAAAAGCAGGTTTAAAGCCTGAGCTAATGGTCACTTCATATGAACAAGTACTGCAGGGCTGTAAATGAAACCTGCCCTCAAAATGTCTTGAGGGAGATAATGGCCAAAATATTTCCAATGGTGACACATACTTTAAGAAAACACTTTGAAGAAATAAGCTCTAATCACAGCTGGAAAAACAAAAAGGACATGTCTTAAAGCTCAATTTCAACGCATTATGAGACACATGCAAATTCAACCACAAAGAGGTATCAGCTCACACCACTCAGAATAACCATCAGCAAAAACTGCAAAGAATAAATGCTGAAGGTGCTGGGAAGAAATACATACCCTCCACTTTAAGTGGGACGTAACCTGGAAAGAGCCACTAAGGAGAACAGAATAGAGGTGCCTTTAAAGGTAAACATTGAGCTACCTATGATCCAGCAGACCTATTCCTGGACCTATAAACTAAGAAGACAGAATTGGAAGGACACAGGCACGCAAATCTGCATCGCATAGTATTACAGTAGCCAAGATATGGAAGTAACCAAAAAGTCCACCGACAGATGGGTGGACAGAGAAGAACTGCTACCTGTACAGATGGAATATGAGCTAGTGAAAAAATGAAACAGTGCCATTTGCAGCACCATAGAGGAGTCTAGAAGTAATCACGCAACTTGGAGTAAGTGAGAAAGCGAAAGACACATGTCCTATCATATCACATATAGGTGTTACCTAAAAGATGTTACAAACAAAGACATTTCCACAGAGAAACACTATCATAGATTCATTACAAAAACTTATGGTTCACCAAATGGAAAGGTGTGAGGATTGGATACCTCACCATATTGAGGTTAACAGAGAGATACAAACACATGTGGAATATATAATCACCAAAGACGTACGCAATACCAAGAGAAGACTACTCAACATTGTGTCATAACCTACATGGGAAAAGGATCCGAAGAAGACTAGATATATGCATATGTGTGAAAGTACCACATCTCGCACTCCTGGAACAAACAAAACATTGTAATCAAGTTGGCTGTGATAAAAAATAAAAATTAAGTTAAAAATACCAACAAGAAGTAATGAGACATAAATAAAAGGGCTTTTTCCTCGCACATTCCATTCTAATTTACAACCTAGAACACCACTTCCAGTAAGGCTCTGTTGCCCTAGTAACCAGATTTGGTAAAGGAGAAATGCTGCCGCCTTGTGGCCGATTCCCGCAAGAGCAGCTTTTAACCCACAGCTAATGGTCACTTACCATTCACAAAGACTCAGGGCTGTAAAGGACAACTGCCCTGAAAATTGTGCTGAGGTAGGGAATGGAGAAAAAGAATTCAAAACAGGCAAAATTTTCACGAAAATAGTATGAAGAGGTAAGTTTTACTCACTCTCTTTTTAAAGAAAGGAAAATGGATAAAAGCTCCACCTCAGGAAGTATTAGACTCATGCAATCTAATCTACAAAAAGTTTTCAACTCACACCAGTCGACTGACCATTGGCAAAAAGTCTACAAGCAATAAATGCTGAAGAGGTTTTAGAGAACTGTGTACCCTCTAGCTGCTGGTGAGATGTAAAAGGGTTAAACGCTAATAATGAGAACAGAAAGGAGCTGCGTTGAAAAGGAAAAATTGAGGTACCATTCAATCCAGCAGGCGCACCAATGGGCCTCTC
The DNA here is from genome assembly GCF_028021215.1 of Eschrichtius robustus. NCBI lineage: Eukaryota > Metazoa > Chordata > Mammalia > Artiodactyla > Eschrichtiidae > Eschrichtius > Eschrichtius robustus. The sequence continues at coordinate 719,178 of NW_027175140.1, read as the reverse complement.
ACCGGAGAAGACCAGAATGAAGAAGACCCGGGCTGCAAAAGCTGCAGTGCAGCCTTATTCACAATAGACAAGACAGTGAAGCAACCAAAATGTCCATCAACAGATGAAAGGATAAAGAAGTGGTCCCTGTACACAATGAATACTAGCCATGGAAAACAATGAAACACTGCTCTTTGAGGCACCATAGATGATCTTGGAGATAATCACAGAACATGAGGTAAGTCGGAAAGCAAAAGTCCTATATCCTATGATATCACTTATAGGCGTTATCTAATAACTGACACAAATGAACATATTTCCACAGAGAAAGTCAATCACAGACTTATTAAAAAAAACTATGCTTATCTAAAAGGAAAGGTGGGGGGAATGGACAAATGAAGATTAGTGTTACCATATGTATAAAATACATATTATATACATATATCAAAAAGACCGACCGTAGAGCAAGGAAGGTTTACGGAACACTCTGTAATAATTTACACGGGAAGAGGATCTCTACATAAATAGGTGTATAGAATATGTAGATGAACCAGAGTGTGTACACCTTGGACAAGCAACATTCTAACCATTACCCCAATTGAAAACAATTAAAACAACGAACTAGGAGTAATGAGACATCAGCTTATGGGGGCTTTTCCTGGCACATTCCATTCAAATTTACAACCCATGCAAACGACTTCCAGAACGGCTCTGCTGCCCTAGTACCCAGATTTGGGAATGGAGAAATGCTGCATCCTTGTGGCCGTTTCCCACAACAGCAGCTTTCAACCCACTGCAAAAGGTCACTAAATATTCACCAATTGCAGTGCTGTAAATGACACCTGCCCTCCAAAAAATACTGAGGTCGGAAATCGACCAAAAACTTCTAGAGTGCAACCTTCCAAAAAGAAAATTTGAAGAGGTATATTATACTCCCACTTTTTTTCTTTTTTCTTTGAACAGAAAAGAAAAAGGCGTGGAAAAATGATGAATTGTAGGAATTTTTACAGACATGTAAACCCAAATTACAAAAACCTATCAGCTCACACCAGTCAGAATGGCCATCAACAAAAACGCTGCAAACAAGAAATGCTGACGTGATTGTGGAGAAATGCGTACCCTCGATTCTAAGGGGGACGTGGTAAGAGCCACTAATGCAAGCACAATTGAGGTGCCTTGAAAAGGTAAACGTTGAGCTACCATACCAGTCAATCAATCATACCCACTGCTGGGCCTATCACCTGAGAAAATGAAAACCCAAAATCACAGGCTGGCAATCCTGCACTCCAGCAATATTTACCATAGGCAACACTTGGAAGCAACGAAAATGTCCATCAACAGAGGAATGCACCAAGAAGTGGTCCATGTACACAATGGAATATTAGCCATGGAAAACACTGAAGCACTGCTCTTTGAGGCACCATAGATGAGCCTGGAGATAATCACAAAACATGAAGTAGGTCGGAAAGCAAAAGAACTATAGCCTATATTATCACTTATGGCATTATCTAATAACTGACACAGATGAAAATATTTCCAAAGAGAAAGACACTCACAGGCTGAGAGAACAAACTATGCTCATCTAAAAGGAAAGGAGGGGGGAAATTGAGAAATGAAGGTTAGTGTTACTATACATATACAAATACATATTATATGCATGTATCAAAAAGACCGAACATATAGCAAGAGAGGTCGACGGAACACTGTAATATTTTACATGGGAAGAGGATCTGTACATTAATAGACATACATAATGTACAAATGAACCAGATTGTGTACACCTAGGACAAACTATATTCTAAACTTTACCCAGATTAAAAAAAAGTTTAAAAACCAAGAAGAAGGAATGAGACCTAAACTTATGGGGATTTCTCCTGGCAAATTCCATTCCAATTTACAACCTAGGACAATGACTTCCAGAAAGGCTCTGCTGCCCTAGCACCCAGAATGGGGAATGGAGAAATGCTACCTCCTTGTGGCCGTTTCCCACAACAGCAGCTTTGAACCCACTGCAAAAGGTCACTAAATTTTCACCAACTTGCAGTTCTGTAAATGACACCTGACCTCCAGAAACTTTCTGGGGTCAAAAATCGACCACAAAATTCAGAAGAGGGCAACCTTCGAAGAAGACAATTTCAAGAGCTATATTGTACTCACGGTTTTTTCTTTTAAGAGAAAAGAAAAAGACGTAGGAATATGATGGATTTTAAAAATTTTAATGACATGCATACCTATATTACAAAAACCTATCAGCTCACAGCAGTCAGAATGGCCATTAGGAAAAAATGCTGCAAAAAATAAACGGTGAAGGGAGAGTGGAGAAATGCGTACCCTCGGTTGTAAGGGGGGGCATGTAAAGAGCCACTAAAGAAAACACAATGTAGGTGCTTTGAAAAGGGAGACATTTGAGCTACCAGTCAATCAATCACAACCACTGCTGGGCCTATCACCTGAGAAAATGAGAATCAAAAAGTCACAGGCTGGCAAACCTGTACGCCAGCAAGATTTACCATAGCCAGCACTTGGAAGCAATGAAAATGTCCATCAACCGAGGAACGCACCAAGAAGAAGTGGTCCACGTACACAATGGAATATTACTCTAATAATAAATATAAATTAAATTTAAAAACAAACAAAAGCAAGGAGACATCAACATTTGTGGGTTTACCCGGGCACATTGCACTCTAATTTATAACCGAAGAACACCCCTGGCCGGTAGGTCTGTTTCCCTAGTACCAGCATGGGGAACGTAGAAAGGCTGCCGCTCTCTGGCTGTTACCTGCAAAAGCAGGTTTAAAGCCTGAGCTAATGGTCACTTCATATGAACAAGTACTGCAGGGCTGTAAATGAAACCTGCCCTCAAAATGTCTTGAGGGAGATAATGGCCAAAATATTTCCAATGGTGACACATACTTTAAGAAAACACTTTGAAGAAATAAGCTCTAATCACAGCTGGAAAAACAAAAAGGACATGTCTTAAAGCTCAATTTCAACGCATTATGAGACACATGCAAATTCAACCACAAAGAGGTATCAGCTCACACCACTCAGAATAACCATCAGCAAAAACTGCAAAGAATAAATGCTGAAGGTGCTGGGAAGAAATACATACCCTCCACTTTAAGTGGGACGTAACCTGGAAAGAGCCACTAAGGAGAACAGAATAGAGGTGCCTTTAAAGGTAAACATTGAGCTACCTATGATCCAGCAGACCTACTCCTGGACCTATAAACTAAGAAGACAGAATTGGAAGGACACAGGCACGCAAATCTGCATCGCATAGTATTACAGTAGCCAAGATATGGAAGTAACCAAAAAGTCCACCGACAGATGGGTGGACAGAGAAGAACTGCTACCTGTACAGATGGAATATGAGCTAGTGAAAAAATGAAACAGTGCCATTTGCAGCACCATAGAGGAGTCTAGAAGTAATCACGCAACTTGGAGTAAGTGAGAAAGCGAAAGACACATGTCCTATCATATCACATATAGGTGTTACCTAAAAGATGTTACAAACAAAGACATTTCCACAGAGAAACACTATCATAGATTCATTACAAAAACTTATGGTTCACCAAATGGAAAGGTGTGAGGATTGGATACCTCACCATATTGAGGTTAACAGAGAGATACAAACACATGTGGAATATATAATCACCAAAGACGTACGCAATACCAAGAGAAGACTACTCAACATTGTGTCATAACCTACATGGGAAAAGGATCCGAAGAAGACTAGATATATGCATATGTGTGAAAGTACCACATCTCGCACTCCTGGAACAAACAAAACATTGTAATCAAGTTGGCTGTGATAAAAAATAAAAATTAAGTTAAAAATACCAACAAGAAGTAATGAGACATAAATTAAAGGGCTTTTTCCTCGCACATTCCATTCTAATTTACAACCTAGAACACCACTTCCAGTAAGGCTCTGTTGCCCTAGTAACCAGATTTGGTAAAGGAGAAATGCTGCCGCCTTGTGGCCGATTCCCGCAAGAGCAGCTTTTAACCCAAAGCTAATGGTCACTTACCATTCACAAAGACTCAGGGCTGTAAAGGACAACTGCCCTGAAAATTGTGCTGAGGTAGGGAATGGAGAAAAAGAATTCAAAGCAGGCAAAATTTTCACGAAGATAGTATGAAGAGGTAAGTTTTACTCACTCTCTTTTTAAAGAAAGGAAAATGGATAAAAGCTCCACCTCAGGAAGTATTAGACTCATGCAATCTAATCTACAAAAAGTTTTCAACTCACACCAGTCGACTGACCATTGGCAAAAAGTCTACAAGCAATAAATGCTGAAGAGGTTTTAGAGAACTGTGTACCCTCTAGCTGCTGGTGAGATGTAAAAGGGTTAAACGCTAATAATGAGAACAGAAAGGAGCTGCGTTGAAAAGGAAAAATTGAGGTACCATTCAATCCAGCAGGCGCACCAATGGGCCTCTCACCGGAGAAGACCAGAATGAAGAAGACCCGGGCTGCAAAAGCTGCAGTGCAGCCTTATTCACAATAGACAAGACAGTGAAGCAACCAAAATGTCCATCAACAGATGAAAGGATAAAGAAGTGGTCCCTGTACACAATGAATACTAGCCATGGAAAACAATGAAACACTGCTCTTTGAGGCACCATAGATGATCTTGGAGATAATCACAGAACATGAGGTAAGTCGGAAAGCAAAAGTCCTATATCCTATGATATCACTTATAGGCGTTATCTAATAACTGACACAAATGAACATATTTCCACAGAGAAAGTCAATCACAGACTTATTAAAAAAAACTATGCTTATCTAAAAGGAAAGGTGGGGGGAATGGACAAATGAAGATTAGTGTTACCATATGTATAAAATACATATTATATACATATATCAAAAAGACCGACCGTAGAGCAAGGAAGGTTTACGGAACACTCTGTAATAATTTACACGGGAAGAGGATCTCTACATAAATAGGTGTATAGAATATGTAGATGAACCAGAGTGTGTACACCTTGGACAAGCAACATTCTAACCATTACCCCAATTGAAAACAATTAAAACAACGAACTAGGAGTAATGAGACATCAGCTTATGGGGGCTTTTCCTGGCACATTCCATTCAAATTTACAACCCATGCAAACGACTTCCAGAACGGCTCTGCTGCCCTAGTACCCAGATTTGGGAATGGAGAAATGCTGCATCCTTGTGGCCGTTTCCCACAACAGCAGCTTTCAACCCACTGCAAAAGGTCACTAAATATTCACCAATTGCAGTGCTGTAAATGACACCTGCCCTCCAAAAAATACTGAGGTCGGAAATCGACCAAAAACTTCTAGAGTGCAACCTTCCAAAAAGAAAATTTGAAGAGGTATATTATACTCCCACTTTTTTTCTTTTTTCTTTGAACAGAAAAGAAAAAGGCGTGGAAAAATGATGAATTGTAGGAATTTTTACAGACATGTAAACCCAAATTACAAAAACCTATCAGCTCACACCAGTCAGAATGGCCATCAACAAAAACGCTGCAAACAAGAAGTGCTGACGTGATTGTGGAGAAATGCGTACCCTCGATTCTAAGGGGGACGTGGTAAGAGCCACTAATGCAAGCACAATTGAGGTGCCTTGAAAACGTAAACGCTGAGCTACCATACCAGTCAATCAATCATACCCACTGCTGGGCCTATCACCTGAGAAAATGAAAATCAAAAATCACAGGCTGGCAATGCTGCACTCCAGCAATATTTACCATAGGCAACACTTGGAAGCAACGAAAATGTCCATCAACAGAGGAATGCACCAAGAAGTGGTCCATGTACACAATGGAATATTAGCCATGGAAAACACTGAAGCACTGCTCTTTGAGGCAACATAGATGAGCCTGGAGATAATCACAAAACATGAAGTAGGTCGGAAAGCAAAAGAACTATAGCCTATATTATCACTTATGGCATTATCTAATAACTGACACAGATGAAAATATTTCCAAAGAGAAAGACACTCACAGGCTGAGAGAACAAACTATGCTCATCTAAAAGGAAAGGAGGGGGGAAATTGAGAAATGAAGGTTAGTGTTACTATACATATACAAATACATATTATATGCATGTATCAAAAAGACCGAACATATAGCAAGAGAGGTCGACGGAACACTGTAATATTTTACATGGGAAGAGGATCTGTACATTAATAGACATACATAATGTACAAATGAACCAGATTGTGTACACCTAGGACAAACTATATTCTAAACTTTACCCAGATTAAAAAAAAGTTTAAAAACCAAGAAGAAGGAATGAGACCTAAACTTATGGGGATTTCTCCTGGCAAATTCCATTCCAATTTACAACCTAGGACAATGACTTCCAGAAAGGCTCTGCTGCCCTAGCACCCAGAATGGGGAATGGAGAAATGCTACCTCCTTGTGGCCGTTTCCCACAACAGCAGCTTTGAACCCACTGCAAAAGGTCACTAAATTTTCACCAACTTGCAGTTCTGTAAATGACACCTGACCTCCAGAAACTTTCTGGGGTCAAAAATCGACCACAAAATTCAGAAGAGGGCAACCTTCGAAGAAGACAATTTCAAGAGCTATATTGTACTCACGGTTTTTTCTTTTAAGAGAAAAGAAAAAGACGTAGGAATATGATGGATTTTAAAAATTTTAATGACATGCATACCTATATTACAAAAACCTATCAGCTCACAGCAGTCAGAATGGCCATTAGGAAAAAATGCTGCAAAAAATAAACGGTGAAGGGAGAGTGGAGAAATGCGTACCCTCGGTTGTAAGGGGGGGCATGTAAAGAGCCACTAAAGAAAACACAATGTAGGTGCTTTGAAAAGGGAGACATTTGAGCTACCAGTCAATCAATCACAACCACTGCTGGGCCTATCACCTGAGAAAATGAGAATCAAAAAGTCACAGGCTGGCAAACCTGTACGCCAGCAAGATTTACCATAGCCAGCACTTGGAAGCAATGAAAATGTCCATCAACCGAGGAACGCACCAAGAAGAAGTGGTCCACGTACACAATGGAATATTACTCTAATAATAAATATAAATTAAATTTAAAAACAAACAAAAGCAAGGAGACATCAACATTTGTGGGTTTACCCGGGCACATTGCACTCTAATTTATAACCGAAGAACACCCCTGGCCGGTAGGTCTGTTTCCCTAGTACCAGCATGGGGAACGTAGAAAGGCTGCCGCTCTCTGGCTGTTACCTGCAAAAGCAGGTTTAAAGCCTGAGCTAATGGTCACTTCATATGAACAAGTACTGCAGGGCTGTAAATGAAACCTGCCCTCAAAATGTCTTGAGGGAGATAATGGCCAAAATATTTCCAATGGTGACACATACTTTAAGAAAACACTTTGAAGAAATAAGCTCTAATCACAGCTGGAAAAACAAAAAGGACATGTCTTAAAGCTCAATTTCAACGCATTATGAGACACATGCAAATTCAACCACAAAGAGGTATCAGCTCACACCACTCAGAATAACCATCAGCAAAAACTGCAAAGAATAAATGCTGAAGGTGCTGGGAAGAAATACATACCCTCCACTTTAAGTGGGACGTAACCTGGAAAGAGCCACTAAGGAGAACAGAATAGAGGTGCCTTTAAAGGTAAACATTGAGCTACCTATGATCCAGCAGACCTACTCCTGGACCTATAAACTAAGAAGACAGAATTGGAAGGACACAGGCACGCAAATCTGCATCGCATAGTATTACAGTAGCCAAGATATGGAAGTAACCAAAAAGTCCACCGACAGATGGGTGGACAGAGAAGAACTGCTACCTGTACAGATGGAATATGAGCTAGTGAAAAAATGAAACAGTGCCATTTGCAGCACCATAGAGGAGTCTAGAAGTAATCACGCAACTTGGAGTAAGTGAGAAAGCGAAAGACACATGTCCTATCATATCACATATAGGTGTTACCTAAAAGATGTTACAAACAAAGACATTTCCACAGAGAAACACTATCATAGATTCATTACAAAAACTTATGGTTCACCAAATGGAAAGGTGTGAGGATTGGATACCTCACCATATTGAGGTTAACAGAGAGATACAAACACATGTGGAATATATAATCACCAAAGACGTACGCAATACCAAGAGAAGACTACTCAACATTGTGTCATAACCTACATGGGAAAAGGATCCGAAGAAGACTAGATATATGCATATGTGTGAAAGTACCACATCTAGCACTCCTGGAACAAACAAAACATTGTAATCAAGTTGGCTGTGATAAAAAATAAAAATTAAGTTAAAAATACCAACAAGAAGTAATGAGACATAAATTAAAGGGCTTTTTCCTCGCACATTCCATTCTAATTTACAACCTAGAACACCACTTCCAGTAAGGCTCTGTTGCCCTAGTAACCAGATTTGGTAAAGGAGAAATGCTGCCGCCTTGTGGCCGATTCCCGCAAGAGCAGCTTTTAACCCAAAGCTAATGGTCACTTACCATTCACAAAGACTCAGGGCTGTAAAGGACAACTGCCCTGAAAATTGTGCTGAGGTAGGGAATGGAGAAAAAGAATTCAAAGCAGGCAAAATTTTCACGAAGATAGTATGAAGAGGTAAGTTTTACTCACTCTCTTTTTAAAGAAAGGAAAATGGATAAAAGCTCCACCTCAGGAAGTATTAGACTCATGCAATCTAATCTACAAAAAGTTTTCAACTCACACCAGTCGACTGACCATTGGCAAAAAGTCTACAAGCAATAAATGCTGAAGAGGTTTTAGAGAACTGTGTACCCTCTAGCTGCTGGTGAGATGTAAAAGGGTTAAACGCTAATAATGAGAACAGAAAGGAGCTGCGTTGAAAAGGAAAAATTGAGGTACCATTCAATCCAGCAGGCGCACCAATGGGCCTCTCACCGGAGAAGACCAGAATGAAGAAGACCCGGGCTGCAAAAGCTGCAGTGCAGCCTTATTCACAATAGACAAGACAGTGAAGCAACCAAAATGTCCATCAACAGATGAAAGGATAAAGAAGTGGTCCCTGTACACAATGAATACTAGCCATGGAAAACAATGAAACACTGCTCTTTGAGGCACCATAGATGATCTTGGAGATAATCACAGAACATGAGGTAAGTCGGAAAGCAAAAGTCCTATATCCTATGATATCACTTATAGGCGTTATCTAATAACTGACACAAATGAACATATTTCCACAGAGAAAGTCAATCACAGACTTATTAAAAAAAAAAAAAACTATGCTTATCTAAAAGGAAAGGTGGGGGGAATGGATAAATGAAGATTAGCGATACCATATGTATACAAATACATATTATATACATATGTCAAAAAGACCGACCGTAGAGCAAGGAAGGTTTACGGAACACTCTGTAATAATTTACACGGGAAGAGGATCTCTACATAAATAGGTGTATAGAATATGTAGATGAACCAGAGTGTGTACACCTTGGACAAGCAACATTCTAACCATTACCCCAATTGAAAACAATTAAAACAACGAACTAGGAGTAATGAGACATCAGCTTATGGGGGCTTTTCCTGGCACATTCCATTCAAATTTACAACCCAGGCAAACGACTTCCAGAACGGCTCTGCCGCCCTAGTACCCAGATTTGGGAATGGAGAAATGCTGCATCCTTGTGGCCGTTTCCCACAACAGCAGCTTTCAACCCACTGCAAAAGGTCACTAAATATTCACCAATTGCAGTGCTGTAAATGACACCTGCCCTCCAAAAAATACTGAGGTCGGAAATCGACCAAAAACTTCTAGAGTGCAACCTTCCAAAAAGAAAATTTGAAGAGGTATATTATACTCCCACTTTTTTTCTTTTTTCTTTGAACAGAAAAGAAAAAGGCGTGGAAAAATGATGAATTGTAGGAATTTTTACAGACATGTAAACCCAAATTACAAAAACCTATCAGCTCACACCAGTCAGAATGGCCATCAACAAAAACGCTGCAAACAAGAAATGCTGACGTGATTGTGGAGAAATGCGTACCCTCGATTCTAAGGGGGACGTGGTAAGAGCCACTAATGCAAGCACAATTGAGGTGCCTTGAAAAGGTAAACGTTGAGCTACCATACCAGTCAATCAATCATACCCACTGCTGGGCCTATCACCTGAGAAAATGAAAACCCAAAATCACAGGCTGGCAATCCTGCACTCCAGCAATATTTACCATAGGCAACACTTGGAAGCAACGAAAATGTCCATCAACAGAGGAATGCACCAAGAAGTGGTCCATGTACACAATGGAATATTAGCCATGGAAAACACTGAAGCACTGCTCTTTGAGGCACCATAGATGAGCCTGGAGATAATCACAAAACATGAAGTAGGTCGGAAAGCAAAAGAACTATAGCCTATATTATCACTTATGGCATTATCTAATAACTGACACAGATGAAAATATTTCCAAAGAGAAAGACACTCACAGGCTGAGAGAACAAACTATGCTCATCTAAAAGGAAAGGAGGGGGGAAATTGAGAAATGAAGGTTAGTGTTACTATACATATACAAATACATATTATATGCATGTATCAAAAAGACCGAACATATAGCAAGAGAGGTCGACGGAACACTGTAATATTTTACATGGGAAGAGGATCTGTACATTAATAGACATACATAATGTACAAATGAACCAGATTGTGTACACCTAGGACAAACTATATTCTAAACTTTACCCAGATTAAAAAAAAGTTTAAAAACCAAGAAGAAGGAATGAGACCTAAACTTATGGGGATTTCTCCTGGCAAATTCCATTCCAATTTACAACCTAGGACAATGACTTCCAGAAAGGCTCTGCTGCCCTAGCACCCAGAATGGGGAATGGAGAAATGCTACCTCCTTGTGGCCGTTTCCCACAACAGCAGCTTTGAACCCACTGCAAAAGGTCACTAAATTTTCACCAACTTGCAGTTCTGTAAATGACACCTGACCTCCAGAAACTTTCTGGGGTCAAAAATCGACCACAAAATTCAGAAGAGGGCAACCTTCGAAGAAGACAATTTCAAGAGCTATATTGTACTCACGGTTTTTTCTTTTAAGAGAAAAGAAAAAGACGTAGGAATATGATGGATTTTAAAAATTTTAATGACATGCATACCTATATTACAAAAACCTATCAGCTCACAGCAGTCAGAATGGCCATTAGGAAAAAATGCTGCAAAAAATAAACGGTGAAGGGAGAGTGGAGAAATGCGTACCCTCGGTTGTAAGGGGGGGCATGTAAAGAGCCACTAAAGAAAACACAATGTAGGTGCTTTGAAAAGGGAGACATTTGAGCTACCAGTCAATCAATCACAACCACTGCTGGGCCTATCACCTGAGAAAATGAGAATCAAAAAGTCACAGGCTGGCAAACCTGTACGCCAGCAAGATTTACCATAGCCAGCACTTGGAAGCAATGAAAATGTCCATCAACCGAGGAACGCACCAAGAAGAAGTGGTCCACGTACACAATGGAATATTACTCTAATAATAAATATAAATTAAATTTAAAAACAAACAAAAGCAAGGAGACATCAACATTTGTGGGTTTACCCGGGCACATTGCACTCTAATTTATAACCGAAGAACACCCCTGGCCGGTAGGTCTGTTTCCCTAGTACCAGCATGGGGAACGTAGAAAGGCTGCCACTCTCTGGCTGTTACCTGCAAAAGCAGGTTTAAAGCCTGAGCTAATGGTCACTTCATATGAACAAGTACTGCAGGGCTGTAAATGAAACCTGCCCTCAAAATGTCTTGAGGGAGATAATGGCCAAAATATTTCCAATGGTGACACATACTTTAAGAAAACACTTTGAAGAAATAAGCTCTAATCACAGCTGGAAAAACAAAAAGGACATGTCTTAAAGCTCAATTTCAACGCATTATGAGACACATGCAAATTCAACCACAAAGAGGTATCAGCTCACACCACTCAGAATAACCATCAGCAAAAACTGCAAAGAATAAATGCTGAAGGTGCTGGGAAGAAATACATACCCTCCACTTTAAGTGGGACGTAACCTGGAAAGAGCCACTAAGGAGAACAGAATAGAGGTGCCTTTAAAGGTAAACATTGAGCTACCTATGATCCAGCAGACCTACTCCTGGACCTATAAACTAAGAAGACAGAATTGGAAGGACACAGGCACGCAAATCTGCATCGCATAGTATTACAGTAGCCAAGATATGGAAGTAACCAAAAAGTCCACCGACAGATGGGTGGACAGAGAAGAACTGCTACCTGTACAGATGGAATATGAGCTAGTGAAAAAATGAAACAGTGCCATTTGCAGCACCATAGAGGAGTCTAGAAGTAATCACGCAACTTGGAGTAAGTGAGAAAGCGAAAGACACATGTCCTATCATATCACATATAGGTGTTACCTAAAAGATGTTACAAACAAAGACATTTCCACAGAGAAACACTATCATAGATTCATTACAAAAACTTATGGTTCACCAAATGGAAAGGTGTGAGGATTGGATACCTCACCATATTGAGGTTAACAGAGAGATACAAACACATGTGGAATATATAATCACCAAAGACGTACGCAATACCAAGAGAAGACTACTCAACATTGTGTCATAACCTACATGGGAAAAGGATCCGAAGAAGACTAGATATATGCATATGTGTGAAAGTACCACATCTCGCACTCCTGGAACAAACAAAACATTGTAATCAAGTTGGCTGTGATAAAAAATAAAAATTAAGTTAAAAATACCAACAAGAAGTAATGAGACATAAATTAAAGGGCTTTTTCCTCGCACATTCCATTCTAATTTACAACCTAGAACACCACTTCCAGTAAGGCTCTGTTGCCCTAGTAACCAGATTTGGTAAAGGAGAAATGCTGCCGCCTTGTGGCCGATTCCCGCAAGAGCAGCTTTTAACCCAAAGCTAATGGTCACTTACCATTCACAAAGACTCAGGGCTGTAAAGGACAACTGCCCTGAAAATTGTGCTGAGGTAGAGAATGGAGAAAAAGAATTCAAAGCAGGCAAAATTTTCACGAAGATAGTATGAAGAGGTAAGTTTTACTCACTCTCTTTTTAAAGAAAGGAAAATGGATAAAAGCTCCACCTCAGGAAGTATTAGACTCATGCAATCTAATCTACAAAAAGTTTTCAACTCACACCAGTCGACTGACCATTGGCAAAAAGTCTACAAGCAATAAATGCTGAAGAGGTTTTAGAGAACTGTGTACCCTCTAGCTGCTGGTGAGATGTAAAAGGGTTAAACGCTAATAATGAGAACAGAAAGGAGCTGCGTTGAAAAGGAAAAATTGAGGTACCATTCAATCCAGCAGGCGCACCAATGGGCCTCTCACCGGAGAAGACCAGAATGAAGAAGACCCGGGCTGCAAAAGCTGCAGTGCAGCCTTATTCACAATAGACAAGACAGTGAAGCAACCAAAATGTCCATCAACAGATGAAAGGATAAAGAAGTGGTCCCTGTACACAATGAATACTAGCCATGGAAAACAATGAAACACTGCTCTTTGAGGCACCATAGATGATCTTGGAGATAATCACAGAACATGAGGTAAGTCGGAAAGCAAAAGTCCTATATCCTATGATATCACTTATAGGCGTTATCTAATAACTGACACAAATGAACATATTTCCACAGAGAAAGTCAATCACAGACTTATTAAAAAAAAAAAACTATGCTTATCTAAAAGGAAAGGTGGGGGGAATGGATAAATGAAGATTAGCGATACCATATGTATACAAATACATATTATATACATATATCAAAAAGACCGACCGTAGAGCAAGGAAGGTTTACGGAACACTCTGTAATAATTTACACGGGAAGAGGATCTCTACATAAATAGGTGTATAGAATATGTAGATGAACCAGAGTGTGTACACCTTGGACAAGCAACATTCTAACCATTACCCCAATTGAAAACAATTAAAACAACGAACTAGGAGTAATGAGACATCAGCTTATGGGGGCTTTTCCTGGCACATTCCATTCAAATTTACAACCCAGGCAAACGACTTCCAGAACGGCTCTGCCGCCCTAGTACCCAGATTTGGGAATGGAGAAATGCTGCATCCTTGTGGCCGTTTCCCACAACAGCAGCTTTCAACCCACTGCAAAAGGTCACTAAATATTCACCAATTGCAGTGCTGTAAATGACACCTGCCCTCCAAAAAATACTGAGGTCGGAAATCGACCAAAAACTTCTAGAGTGCAACCTTCCAAAAAGAAAATTTGAAGAGGTATATTATACTCCCACTTTTTTTCTTTTTTCTTTGAACAGAAAAGAAAAAGGCGTGGAAAAATGATGAATTGTAGGAATTTTTACAGACATGTAAACCCAAATTACAAAAACCTATCAGCTCACACCAGTCAGAATGGCCATCAACAAAAACGCTGCAAACAAGAAATGCTGACGTGATTGTGGAGAAATGCGTACCCTCGATTCTAAGGGGGACGTGGTAAGAGCCACTAATGCAAGCACAATTGAGGTGCCTTGAAAAGGTAAACGTTGAGCTACCATACCAGTCAATCAATCATACCCACTGCTGGGCCTATCACCTGAGAAAATGAAAACCCAAAATCACAGGCTGGCAATCCTGCACTCCAGCAATATTTACCATAGGCAACACTTGGAAGCAACGAAAATGTCCATCAACAGAGGAATGCACCAAGAAGTGGTCCATGTACACAATGGAATATTAGCCATGGAAAACACTGAAGCACTGCTCTTTGAGGCACCATAGATGAGCCTGGAGATAATCACAAAACATGAAGTAGGTCGGAAAGCAAAAGAACTATAGCCTATATTATCACTTATGGCATTATCTAATAACTGACACAGATGAAAATATTTCCAAAGAGAAAGACACTCACAGGCTGAGAGAACAAACTATGCTCATCTAAAAGGAAAGGAGGGGGGAAATTGAGAAATGAAGGTTAGTGTTACTATACATATACAAATACATATTATATGCATGTATCAAAAAGACCGAACATATAGCAAGAGAGGTCGACGGAACACTGTAATATTTTACATGGGAAGAGGATCTGTACATTAATAGACATACATAATGTACAAATGAACCAGATTGTGTACACCTAGGACAAACTATATTCTAAACTTTACCCAGATTAAAAAAAAGTTTAAAAACCAAGAAGAAGGAATGAGACCTAAACTTATGGGGATTTCTCCTGGCAAATTCCATTCCAATTTACAACCTAGGACAATGACTTCCAGAAAGGCTCTGCTGCCCTAGCACCCAGAATGGGGAATGGAGAAATGCTACCTCCTTGTGGCCGTTTCCCACAACAGCAGCTTTGAACCCACTGCAAAAGGTCACTAAATTTTCACCAACTTGCAGTTCTGTAAATGACACCTGACCTCCAGAAACTTTCTGGGGTCAAAAATCGACCACAAAATTCAGAAGAGGGCAACCTTCGAAGAAGACAATTTCAAGAGCTATATTGTACTCACGGTTTTTTCTTTTAAGAGAAAAGAAAAAGACGTAGGAATATGATGGATTTTAAAAATTTTAATGACATGCATACCTATATTACAAAAACCTATCAGCTCACAGCAGTCAGAATGGCCATTAGGAAAAAATGCTGCAAAAAATAAACGGTGAAGGGAGAGTGGAGAAATGCGTACCCTCGGTTGTAAGGGGGGGCATGTAAAGAGCCACTAAAGAAAACACAATGTAGGTGCTTTGAAAAGGGAGACATTTGAGCTACCAGTCAATCAATCACAACCACTGCTGGGCCTATCACCTGAGAAAATGAGAATCAAAAAGTCACAGGCTGGCAAACCTGTACGCCAGCAAGATTTACCATAGCCAGCACTTGGAAGCAATGAAAATGTCCATCAACCGAGGAACGCACCAAGAAGAAGTGGTCCACGTACACAATGGAATATTACTCTAATAATAAATATAAATTAAATTTAAAAACAAACAAAAGCAAGGAGACATCAACATTTGTGGGTTTACCCGGGCACATTGCACTCTAATTTATAACCGAAGAACACCCCTGGCCGGTAGGTCTGTTTCCCTAGTACCAGCATGGGGAACGTAGAAAGGCTGCCGCTCTCTGGCTGTTACCTGCAAAAGCAGGTTTAAAGCCTGAGCTAATGGTCACTTCATATGAACAAGTACTGCAGGGCTGTAAATGAAACCTGCCCTCAAAATGTCTTGAGGGAGATAATGGCCAAAATATTTCCAATGGTGACACATACTTTAAGAAAACACTTTGAAGAAATAAGCTCTAATCACAGCTGGAAAAACAAAAAGGACATGTCTTAAAGCTCAATTTCAACGCATTATGAGACACATGCAAATTCAACCACAAAGAGGTATCAGCTCACACCACTCAGAATAACCATCAGCAAAAACTGCAAAGAATAAATGCTGAAGGTGCTGGGAAGAAATACATACCCTCCACTTTAAGTGGGACGTAACCTGGAAAGAGCCACTAAGGAGAACAGAATAGAGGTGCCTTTAAAGGTAAACATTGAGCTACCTATGATCCAGCAGACCTACTCCTGGACCTATAAACTAAGAAGACAGAATTGGAAGGACACAGGCACGCAAATCTGCATCGCATAGTATTACAGTAGCCAAGATATGGAAGTAACCAAAAAGTCCACCGACAGATGGGTGGACAGAGAAGAACTGCTACCTGTACAGATGGAATATGAGCTAGTGAAAAAATGAAACAGTGCCATTTGCAGCACCATAGAGGAGTCTAGAAGTAATCACGCAACTTGGAGTAAGTGAGAAAGCGAAAGACACATGTCCTATCATATCACATATAGGTGTTACCTAAAAGATGTTACAAACAAAGACATTTCCACAGAGAAACACTATCATAGATTCATTACAAAAACTTATGGTTCACCAAATGGAAAGGTGTGAGGATTGGATACCTCACCATATTGAGGTTAACAGAGAGATACAAACACATGTGGAATATATAATCACCAAAGACGTACGCAATACCAAGAGAAGACTACTCAACATTGTGTCATAACCTACATGGGAAAAGGATCCGAAGAAGACTAGATATATGCATATGTGTGAAAGTACCACATCTCGCACTCCTGGAACAAACAAAACATTGTAATCAAGTTGGCTGTGATAAAAAATAAAAATTAAGTTAAAAATACCAACAAGAAGTAATGAGACATAAATTAAAGGGCTTTTTCCTCGCACATTCCATTCTAATTTACAACCTAGAACACCACTTCCAGTAAGGCTCTGTTGCCCTAGTAACCAGATTTGGTAAAGGAGAAATGCTGCCGCCTTGTGGCCGATTCCCGCAAGAGCAGCTTTTAACCCAAAGCTAATGGTCACTTACCATTCACAAAGACTCAGGGCTGTAAAGGACAACTGCCCTGAAAATTGTGCTGAGGTAGGGAATGGAGAAAAAGAATTCAAAGCAGGCAAAATTTTCACGAAGATAGTATGAAGAGGTAAGTTTTACTCACTCTCTTTTTAAAGAAAGGAAAATGGATAAAAGCTCCACCTCAGGAAGTATTAGACTCATGCAATCTAATCTACAAAAAGTTTTCAACTCACACCAGTCGACTGACCATTGGCAAAAAGTCTACAAGCAATAAATGCTGAAGAGGTTTTAGAGAACTGTGTACCCTCTAGCTGCTGGTGAGATGTAAAAGGGTTAAACGCTAATAATGAGAACAGAAAGGAGCTGCGTTGAAAAGGAAAAATTGAGGTACCATTCAATCCAGCAGGCGCACCAATGGGCCTCTCACCGGAGAAGACCAGAATGAAGAAGACCCGGGCTGCAAAAGCTGCAGTGCAGCCTTATTCACAATAGACAAGACAGTGAAGCAACCAAAATGTCCATCAACAGATGAAAGGATAAAGAAGTGGTCCCTGTACACAATGAATACTAGCCATGGAAAACAATGAAACACTGCTCTTTGAGGCACCATAGATGATCTTGGAGATAATCACAGAACATGAGGTAAGTCGGAAAGCAAAAGTCCTATATCCTATGATATCACTTATAGGCGTTATCTAATAACTGACACAAATGAACATATTTCCACAGAGAAAGTCAATCACAGACTTATAAAAAAAAAAAAAAAAAACTATGCTTATCTAAAAGGAAAGGTGGGGGGAATGGATAAATGAAGATTAGCGATACCATATGTATACAA
The DNA here is from genome assembly GCF_028021215.1 of Eschrichtius robustus. Taxonomy (NCBI): domain Eukaryota; kingdom Metazoa; phylum Chordata; class Mammalia; order Artiodactyla; family Eschrichtiidae; genus Eschrichtius; species Eschrichtius robustus. Next base: position 701,049 of record NW_027175140.1, on the reverse strand, counting down.
ATACATATTATATACATATATCAAAAAGACCGACCGTAGAGCAAGGAAGGTTTACGGAACACTCTGTAATAATTTACACGGGAAGAGGATCTCTACATAAATAGGTGTATAGAATATGTAGATGAACCAGAGTGTGTACACCTTGGACAAGCAACATTCTAACCATTACCCCAATTGAAAACAATTAAAACAACGAACTAGGAGTAATGAGACATCAGCTTATGGGGGCTTTTCCTGGCACATTCCATTCAAATTTACAACCCAGGCAAACGACTTCCAGAACGGCTCTGCCGCCCTAGTACCCAGATTTGGGAATGGAGAAATGCTGCATCCTTGTGGCCGTTTCCCACAACAGCAGCTTTCAACCCACTGCAAAAGGTCACTAAATATTCACCAATTGCAGTGCTGTAAATGACACCTGCCCTCCAAAAAATACTGAGGTCGGAAATCGACCAAAAACTTCTAGAGTGCAACCTTCCAAAAAGAAAATTTGAAGAGGTATATTATACTCCCACTTTTTTTCTTTTTTCTTTGAACAGAAAAGAAAAAGGCGTGGAAAAATGATGAATTGTAGGAATTTTTACAGACATGTAAACCCAAATTACAAAAACCTATCAGCTCACACCAGTCAGAATGGCCATCAACAAAAACGCTGCAAACAAGAAATGCTGACGTGATTGTGGAGAAATGCGTACCCTCGATTCTAAGGGGGACGTGGTAAGAGCCACTAATGCAAGCACAATTGAGGTGCCTTGAAAAGGTAAACGTTGAGCTACCATACCAGTCAATCAATCATACCCACTGCTGGGCCTATCACCTGAGAAAATGAAAACCCAAAATCACAGGCTGGCAATCCTGCACTCCAGCAATATTTACCATAGGCAACACTTGGAAGCAACGAAAATGTCCATCAACAGAGGAATGCACCAAGAAGTGGTCCATGTACACAATGGAATATTAGCCATGGAAAACACTGAAGCACTGCTCTTTGAGGCACCATAGATGAGCCTGGAGATAATCACAAAACATGAAGTAGGTCGGAAAGCAAAAGAACTATAGCCTATATTATCACTTATGGCATTATCTAATAACTGACACAGATGAAAATATTTCCAAAGAGAAAGACACTCACAGGCTGAGAGAACAAACTATGCTCATCTAAAAGGAAAGGAGGGGGGAAATTGAGAAATGAAGGTTAGTGTTACTATACATATACAAATACATATTATATGCATGTATCAAAAAGACCGAACATATAGCAAGAGAGGTCGACGGAACACTGTAATATTTTACATGGGAAGAGGATCTGTACATTAATAGACATACATAATGTACAAATGAACCAGATTGTGTACACCTAGGACAAACTATATTCTAAACTTTACCCAGATTAAAAAAAAGTTTAAAAACCAAGAAGAAGGAATGAGACCTAAACTTATGGGGATTTCTCCTGGCAAATTCCATTCCAATTTACAACCTAGGACAATGACTTCCAGAAAGGCTCTGCTGCCCTAGCACCCAGAATGGGGAATGGAGAAATGCTACCTCCTTGTGGCCGTTTCCCACAACAGCAGCTTTGAACCCACTGCAAAAGGTCACTAAATTTTCACCAACTTGCAGTTCTGTAAATGACACCTGACCTCCAGAAACTTTCTGGGGTCAAAAATCGACCACAAAATTCAGAAGAGGGCAACCTTCGAAGAAGACAATTTCAAGAGCTATATTGTACTCACGGTTTTTTCTTTTAAGAGAAAAGAAAAAGACGTAGGAATATGATGGATTTTAAAAATTTTAATGACATGCATACCTATATTACAAAAACCTATCAGCTCACAGCAGTCAGAATGGCCATTAGGAAAAAATGCTGCAAAAAATAAACGGTGAAGGGAGAGTGGAGAAATGCGTACCCTCGGTTGTAAGGGGGGGCATGTAAAGAGCCACTAAAGAAAACACAATGTAGGTGCTTTGAAAAGGGAGACATTTGAGCTACCAGTCAATCAATCACAACCACTGCTGGGCCTATCACCTGAGAAAATGAGAATCAAAAAGTCACAGGCTGGCAAACCTGTACGCCAGCAAGATTTACCATAGCCAGCACTTGGAAGCAATGAAAATGTCCATCAACCGAGGAACGCACCAAGAAGAAGTGGTCCACGTACACAATGGAATATTACTCTAATAATAAATATAAATTAAATTTAAAAACAAACAAAAGCAAGGAGACATCAACATTTGTGGGTTTACCCGGGCACATTGCACTCTAATTTATAACCGAAGAACACCCCTGGCCGGTAGGTCTGTTTCCCTAGTACCAGCATGGGGAACGTAGAAAGGCTGCCGCTCTCTGGCTGTTACCTGCAAAAGCAGGTTTAAAGCCTGAGCTAATGGTCACTTCATATGAACAAGTACTACAGGGCTGTAAATGAAACCTGCCCTCAAAATGTCTTGAGGGAGATAATGGCCAAAATATTTCCAATGGTGACACATACTTTAAGAAAACACTTTGAAGAAATAAGCTCTAATCACAGCTGGAAAAACAAAAAGGACATGTCTTAAAGCTCAATTTCAACGCATTATGAGACACATGCAAATTCAACCACAAAGAGGTATCAGCTCACACCACTCAGAATAACCATCAGCAAAAACTACAAAGAATAAATGCTGAAGGTGCTGGGAAGAAATACATACCCTCCACTTTAAGTGGGACGTAACCTGGAAAGAGCCACTAAGGAGAACAGAATAGAGGTGCCTTTAAAGGTAAACATTGAGCTACCATATGATCCAGCAGACCTATTCCTGGACCTATAAACTAAGAAGACAGAATTGGAAGGACACAGGCACGCAAATCTGCATCGCATAGTATTACAGTAGCCAAGATATGGAAGTAACCAAAAAGTCCACCGACAGATGGGTGGACAGAGAAGAACTGCTACCTGTACAGATGGAATATGAGCTAGTGAAAAAATGAAACAGTGCCATTTGCAGCACCATAGAGGAGTCTAGAAGTAATCACGCAACTTGGAGTAAGTGAGAAAGCGAAAGACACATGTCCTATCATATCACATATAGGTGTTACCTAAAAGATGATACAAACAAAGACATTTCCACAGAGAAACACTATCATAGATTCATTACAAAAACTTATGGTTCACCAAATGGAAAGGTGTGAGGATTGGATACCTCACCATATTGAGGTTAACAGAGAGATACAAACACATGTGGAATATATAATCACCAAAGACGTACGCAATACCAAGAGAAGACTACTCAACATTGTGTCATAACCTACATGGGAAAAGGATCCGAAGAAGACTAGATATATGCATATGTGTGAAAGTACCACATCTCACACTCCTGGAACAAACAAAACATTGTAATCAAGTTGGCTGTGATAAAAAATAAATATTAAGTTAAAAATACCAACAAGAAGTAATGAGACATAAATTAAAGGGCTTTTTCCTCACACATTCCATTCTAATTTACAACCTAGAACACCACTTCCAATAAGGCTCTGTTGCCCTAGTAACCAGATTTGGTAAAGGAGAAATGCTGCCGCCTTGTGGCCAATTCCCGCAAGAGCAGCTTTTAACCCACAGCTAATGGTCACTTACCATTCACAAGGACTCAGGGCTGCAAAGGACACCTGCCCTCAAAATTGTGCTGAGGTAGGGAATGGAGAAAAATAATTCAAAACAGGCAAAATTTTCACGAAGATAGTATGAAGAGGTAAGTTTTACTCACTCTCTTTTTAAAGAAAGGAAAATGGATAAAAGCTCCACCTCAGGAAGTATTAGACTCATGCAATCTAATCTACAAAAAGTTTTCAACTCACACCAGTCGACTGACCATTGGCAAAAAGTCTACAAGCAATAAATGCTGAAGAGGTTTTAGAGAACTGTGTACCCTCTAGCTGCTGGTGAGATGTAAAAGGGTTAAACGCTAATAATGAGAACAGAAAGGAGCTGCGTTGAAAAGGAAAAATTGAGGTACCATTCAAACCAGCAGGCGCACCAATGGGCCTCTCACCGGAGAAGTCCAGAATGAAGAAGACCCGGGCTGCAAAAGCTGCACTGCAGCCTTATTCACAATAGACAAGACAGTGAAGCAACCAAAATGTCCATCAACAGATGAAAGGATAAAGAAGTGGTCCCTGTACACAATGAATACTAGCCATGAAAAACAAGGAAACACTGCTCTTTGAGGCACCATAGATGATCTTGGAGATAATCACAGAACATGAGGTAAGTCGGAAAGCAAAAGTCCTATATCCTATGATATCACTTATAGGCGTTATCTACTAACTGACACAAATGAACATATTTCCACAGAGAAAGTCAATCACAGACTTATTAAAAAAAAAACTATGCTTATCTAAAAGGAAAGGTGGGGGAAATGGATAAATGAAGATTAGCGTTACCATATGTATACAAATACATATTATATACATATAACAAAAAGACCGACCATAGAGCAAGGAAGGTTTACGGAACACTCTGTAATAATTTACACGGGAAGAGGATCTCTACATAAATAGGTGTATAGAATATGTAGATGAACCAGAGTGTGTACACCTTTGACAAGCAACATTCTAACCATTACCCCAATTGAAAAAAATTAAAACAACGAACTAGGAGTAATGAGACATCAGCTTATGGGGGGTTTTCCTGGCACATTCCATTCAAATTTACAACCCAGGCAAACGACTTCCAGAACGGCTCTGCCGCCCTAGTACCCAGATTTGGGAATGGAGAAATGCTGCATCCTTGTGGCCGTTTCCCACAACAGCAGCTTTCAACCCACTGCAAAAGGTCACTAAATATTCACCAATTGCAGTGCTGTAAATGACACCTGCCCTCCAAAAAATACTGAGGTCGGAAATCGACCAAAAACTTCTAGAGTGCAACCTTCCAAAAAGAAAATTTGAAGAGGTATATTATACTCCCACTTTTTTTCTTTTTTCTTTGAACAGAAAAGAAAAAGGCGTGGAAAAATGATGAATTGTAGGAATTTTTACAGACATGTAAACCCAAATTACAAAAACCTATCAGCTCACACCAGTCAGAATGGCCATCAACAAAAACGCTGCAAACAAGAAATGCTGACGTGATTGTGGAGAAATGCGTACCCTCGATTCTAAGGGGGACGTGGTAAGAGCCACTAATGCAAGCACAATTGAGGTGCCTTGAAAAGGTAAACGTTGAGCTACCATACCAGTCAATCAATCATACCCACTGCTGGGCCTATCACCTGAGAAAATGAAAACCCAAAATCACAGGCTGGCAATCCTGCACTCCAGCAATATTTACCATAGGCAACACTTGGAAGCAACGAAAATGTCCATCAACAGAGGAATGCACCAAGAAGTGGTCCATGTACACAATGGAATATTAGCCATGGAAAACACTGAAGCACTGCTCTTTGAGGCACCATAGATGAGCCTGGAGATAATCACAAAACATGAAGTAGGTCGGAAAGCAAAAGAACTATAGCCTATATTATCACTTATGGCATTATCTAATAACTGACACAGATGAAAATATTTCCAAAGAGAAAGACACTCACAGGCTGAGAGAACAAACTATGCTCATCTAAAAGGAAAGGAGGGGGGAAATTGAGAAATGAAGGTTAGTGTTACTATACATATACAAATACATATTATATGCATGTATCAAAAAGACCGAACATATAGCAAGAGAGGTCGACGGAACACTGTAATATTTTACATGGGAAGAGGATCTGTACATTAATAGACATACATAATGTACAAATGAACCAGATTGTGTACACCTAGGACAAACTATATTCTAAACTTTACCCAGATTAAAAAAAAGTTTAAAAACCAAGAAGAAGGAATGAGACCTAAACTTATGGGGATTTCTCCTGGCAAATTCCATTCCAATTTACAACCTAGGACAATGACTTCCAGAAAGGCTCTGCTGCCCTAGCACCCAGAATGGGGAATGGAGAAATGCTACCTCCTTGTGGCCGTTTCCCACAACAGCAGCTTTGAACCCACTGCAAAAGGTCACTAAATTTTCACCAACTTGCAGTTCTGTAAATGACACCTGACCTCCAGAAACTTTCTGGGGTCAAAAATCGACCACAAAATTCAGAAGAGGGCAACCTTCGAAGAAGACAATTTCAAGAGCTATATTGTACTCACGGTTTTTTCTTTTAAGAGAAAAGAAAAAGACGTAGGAATATGATGGATTTTAAAAATTTTAATGACATGCATACCTATATTACAAAAACCTATCAGCTCACAGCAGTCAGAATGGCCATTAGGAAAAAATGCTGCAAAAAATAAACGGTGAAGGGAGAGTGGAGAAATGCGTACCCTCGGTTGTAAGGGGGGGCATGTAAAGAGCCACTAAAGAAAACACAATGTAGGTGCTTTGAAAAGGGAGACATTTGAGCTACCAGTCAATCAATCACAACCACTGCTGGGCCTATCACCTGAGAAAATGAGAATCAAAAAGTCACAGGCTGGCAAACCTGTACGCCAGCAAGATTTACCATAGCCAGCACTTGGAAGCAATGAAAATGTCCATCAACCGAGGAACGCACCAAGAAGAAGTGGTCCACGTACACAATGGAATATTACTCTAATAATAAATATAAATTAAATTTAAAAACAAACAAAAGCAAGGAGACATCAACATTTGTGGGTTTACCCGGGCACATTGCACTCTAATTTATAACTGAAGAACACCCCTGGCCGGTAGGTCTGTTTCCCTAGTACCAGCATGGGGAACGTAGAAAGGCTGCCGCTCTCTGGCTGTTACCTGCAAAAGCAGGTTTAAAGCCTGAGCTAATGGTCACTTCATATGAACAAGTACTACAGGGCTGTAAATGAAACCTGCCCTCAAAATGTCTTGAGGGAGATAATGGCCAAAATATTTCCAATGGTGACACATACTTTAAGAAAACACTTTGAAGAAATAAGCTCTAATCACAGCTGGAAAAACAAAAAGGACATGTCTTAAAGCTCAATTTCAACGCATTATGAGACAAATGCAAATTCAACCACAAAGAGGTATCAGCTCACACCACTCAGAATAACCATCAGCAAAAACTACAAAGAATAAATGCTGAAGGTGCTGGGAAGAAATACATACCCTCCACTTTAAGTGGGACGTAACCTGGAAAGAGCCACTAAGGAGAACAGAATAGAGGTGCCTTTAAAGGTAAACATTGAGCTACCATATGATCCAGCAGACCTATTCCTGGACCTATAAACTAAGAAGACAGAATTGGAAGGACACAGGCACGCAAATCTGCATCGCATAGTATTACAGTAGCCAAGATATGGAAGTAACCAAAAAGTCCACCGACAGATGGGTGGACAGAGAAGAACTGCTACCTGTACAGATGGAATATGAGCTAGTGAAAAAATGAAACAGTGCCATTTGCACCACCATAGAGGAGTCTAGAAGTAATCACGCAACTTGGAGTAAGTGAGAAAGCGAAAGACACATGTCCTATCATATCACATATAGGTGTTACCTAAAAGATGATACAAACAAAGACATTTCCACAGAGAAACACTATCATAGATTCATTACAAAAACTTATGGTTCACCAAATGGAAAGGTGTGAGGATTGGATACCTCACCATATTGAGGTTAACAGAGAGATACAAACACATGTGGAATATATAATCACCAAAGACGTACGCAATACCAAGAGAAGACTACTCAACATTGTGTCATAACCTACATGGGAAAAGGATCCGAAGAAGACTAGATATATGCATATGTGTGAAAGTACCACATCTCACACTCCTGGAACAAACAAAACATTGTAATCAAGTTGGCTGTGATAAAAAATAAATATTAAGTTAAAAATACCAACAAGAAGTAATGAGACATAAATTAAAGGGCTTTTTCCTCACACATTCCATTCTAATTTACAACCTAGAACACCACTTCCAATAAGGCTCTGTTGCCCTAGTAACCAGATTTGGTAAAGGAGAAATGCTGCCGCCTTGTGGCCAATTCCCGCAAGAGCAGCTTTTAACCCACAGCTAATGGTCACTTACCATTCACAAGGACTCAGGGCTGCAAAGGACACCTGCCCTCAAAATTGTGCTGAGGTAGGGAATGGAGAAAAATAATTCAAAACAGGCAAAATTTTCACGAAGATACTATGAAGAGGTAAGTTTTACTCACTCTCTTTTTAAAGAAAGGAAAATGGATAAAAGCTCCACCTCAGGAAGTATTAGACTCATGCAATCTAATCTACAAAAAGTTTTCAACTCACACCAGTCGACTGACCATTGGCAAAAAGTCTACAAGCAATAAATGCTGAAGAGGTTTTAGAGAACTGTGTACCCTCTAGCTGCTGGTGAGATGTAAAAGGGTTAAACGCTAATAATGAGAACAGAAAGGAGCTGCGTTGAAAAGGAAAAATTGAGGTACCATTCAAACCAGCAGGCGCACCAATGGGCCTCTCACCGGAGAAGTCCAGAATGAAGAAGACCCGGGCTGCAAAAGCTGCACTGCAGCCTTATTCACAATAGACAAGACAGTGAAGCAACCAAAATGTCCATCAACAGATGAAAGGATAAAGAAGTGGTCCCTGTACACAATGAATACTAGCCATGGAAAACAAGGAAACACTGCTCTTTGAGGCACCATAGATGATCTTGGAGATAATCACAGAACATGAGGTAAGTCGGAAAGCAAAAGTCCTATATCCTATGATATCACTTATAGGCGTTATCTACTAACTGACACAAATGAACATATTTCCACAGAGAAAGTCAATCACAGACTTATTAAAAAAAAAAACTATGCTTATCTAAAAGGAAAGGTGGGGGGAATGGATAAATGAAGATTAGCGTTACCATATGTATACAAATACATATTATATACATATAACAAAAAGACCGACCATAGAGCAAGTAAGGTTTACGGAACACTCTGTAATAATTTACACGGGAAGAGGATCTCTACATAAATAGGTGTATAGAATATGTAGATGAACCAGAGTGTGTACACCTTGGACAAGCAACATTCTAACCATTACCCCAATTGAAAACAATTAAAACAACGAACTAGGAGTAATGAGACATCAGCTTATGGGGGGTTTTCCTGGCACATTCCATTCAAATTTACAACCCAGGCAAACGACTTCCAGAACGGCTCTGCCGCCCTAGTACCCAGATTTGGGAATGGAGAAATGCTGCATCTTTGTGGCCGTTTCCCACAACAGCAGCTTTCAACCCACTGCAAAAGGTCACTAAATATTCACCAATTGCAGTGCTGTAAATGACACCTGCCCTCCAAAAAATACTGAGGTCGGAAATCGACCAAAAACTTCTAGAGTGCAACCTTCCAAAAAGAAAATTTGAAGAGGTATATTATACTCCCACTTTTTTTCTTTTTTCTTTGAACAGAAAAGAAAAAGGCGTGGAAAAATGATGAATTGTAGGAATTTTTACAGACATGTAAACCCAAATTACAAAAACCTATCAGCTCACACCAGTCAGAATGGCCATCAACAAAAACGCTGCAAACAAGAAGTGCTGACGTGATTGTGGAGAAATGCGTACCCTCGATTCTAAGGGGGACGTGGTAAGAGCCACTAATGCAAGCACAATTGAGGTGCCTTGAAAACGTAAACGCTGAGCTACCATACCAGTCAATCAATCATACCCACTGCTGGGCCTATCACCTGAGAAAATGAAAACCCAAAATCACAGGCTGGCAATCCTGCACTCCAGCAATATTTACCATAGGCAACACTTGGAAGCAACGAAAATGTCCATCAACAGAGGAATGCACCAAGAAGTGGTCCATGTACACAATGGAATATTAGCCATGGAAAACACTGAAGCACTGCTCTTTGAGGCACCATAGATGAGCCTGGAGATAATCACAAAACATGAAGTAGGTCGGAAAGCAAAAGAACTATAGCCTATATTATCACTTATGGCATTATCTAATAACTGACACAGATGAAAATATTTCCAAAGAGAAAGACACTCACAGGCTGAGAGAACAAACTATGCTCATCTAAAAGGAAAGGAGGGGGGAAATTGAGAAATGAAGGTTAGTGTTACTATACATATACAAATACATATTATATGCATGTATCAAAAAGACCGAACATATAGCAAGAGAGGTCGACGGAACACTGTAATATTTTACATGGGAAGAGGATCTGTACATTAATAGACATACATAATGTACAAATGAACCAGATTGTGTACACCTAGGACAAACTATATTCTAAACTTTACCCAGATTAAAAAAAAGTTTAAAAACCAAGAAGAAGGAATGAGACCTAAACTTATGGGGATTTCTCCTGGCAAATTCCATTCCAATTTACAACCTAGGACAATGACTTCCAGAAAGGCTCTGCTGCCCTAGCACCCAGAATGGGGAATGGAGAAATGCTACCTCCTTGTGGCCGTTTCCCACAACAGCAGCTTTGAACCCACTGCAAAAGGTCACTAAATTTTCACCAACTTGCAGTTCTGTAAATGACACCTGACCTCCAGAAACTTTCTGGGGTCAAAAATCGACCACAAAATTCAGAAGAGGGCAACCTTCGAAGAAGACAATTTCAAGAGCTATATTGTACTCACGGTTTTTTCTTTTAAGAGAAAAGAAAAAGACGTAGGAATATGATGGATTTTAAAAATTTTAATGACATGCATACCTATATTACAAAAACCTATCAGCTCACAGCAGTCAGAATGGCCATTAGGAAAAAATGCTGCAAAAAATAAACGGTGAAGGGAGAGTGGAGAAATGCGTACCCTCGGTTGTAAGGGGGGGCATGTAAAGAGCCACTAAAGAAAACACAATGTAGGTGCTTTGAAAAGGGAGACATTTGAGCTACCAGTCAATCAATCACAACCACTGCTGGGCCTATCACCTGAGAAAATGAGAATCAAAAAGTCACAGGCTGGCAAACCTGTACGCCAGCAAGATTTACCATAGCCAGCACTTGGAAGCAATGAAAATGTCCATCAACCGAGGAACGCACCAAGAAGAAGTGGTCCACGTACACAATGGAATATTACTCTAATAATAAATATAAATTAAATTTAAAAACAAACAAAAGCAAGGAGACATCAACATTTGTGGGTTTAACCGGGCACATTGCACTCTAATTTATAACCGAAGAACACCCCTGGCCGGTAGGTCTGTTTCCCTAGTACCAGCATGGGGAACGTAGAAAGGCTGCCGCTCTCTGGCTGTTACCTGCAAAAGCAGGTTTAAAGCCTGAGCTAATGGTCACTTCATATGAACAAGTACTGCAGGGCTGTAAATGAAACCTGCCCTCAAAATGTCTTGAGGGAGATAATGGCCAAAATATTTCCAATGGTGACACATACTTTAAGAAAACACTTTGAAGAAATAAGCTCTAATCACAGCTGGAAAAACAAAAAGGACATGTCTTAAAGCTCAATTTCAACGCATTATGAGACACATGCAAATTCAACCACAAAGAGGTATCAGCTCACACCACTCAGAATAACCATCAGCAAAAACTGCAAAGAATAAATGCTGAAGGTGCTGGGAAGAAATATATACCCTCCACTTTAAGTGGGACGTAACCTGGAAAGAGCCACTAAGGAGAACAGAATAGAGGTGCCTTTAAAGGTAAACATTGAGCTACCTATGATCCAGCAGACCTACTCCTGGACCTATAAACTAAGAAGACAGAATTGGAAGGACACAGGCACGCAAATCTGCATCGCATAGTATTACAGTAGCCAAGATATGGAAGTAACCAAAAAGTCCACCGACAGATGGGTGGACAGAGAAGAACTGCTACCTGTACAGATGGAATATGAGCTAGTGAAAAAATGAAACAGTGCCATTTGCACCACCATAGAGGAGTCTAGAAGTAATCATGCAACTTGGAGTAAGTGAGAAAGCGAAAGACACATGTCCTATCATATCACATATAGGTGTTACCTAAAAGATGTTACAAACAAAGACATTTACACAGAGAAACACTATCATAGATTCATTACAAAAACTTATGGTTCACCAAATGGAAAGGTGTGAGGATTGGATACCTCACCATATTGAGGTTAACAGAGAGATACAAACACATGTGGAATATATAATCACCAAAGACGTACGCAATACCAAGAGAAGACTACTCAACATTGTGTCATAACCTACATGGGAAAAGGATCCGAAGAAGACTAGATATATGCATATGTGTGAAAGTACCACATCTCGCACTCCTGGAACAAACAAAACATTGTAATCAAGTTGGCTGTGATAAAAAATAAAAATTAAGTTAAAAATACCAACAAGAAGTAATGAGACATAAATTAAAGGGCTTTTTCCTCGCACATTCCATTCTAATTTACAACCTAGAACACCACTTCCAGTAAGGCTCTGTTGCCCTAGTAACCAGATTTGGTAAAGGAGAAATGCTGCCGCCTTGTGGCCGATTCCCGCAAGAGCAGCTTTTAACCCAAAGCTAATGGTCACTTACCATTCACAAAGACTCAGGGCTGTAAAGGACAACTGCCCTGAAAATTGTGCTGAGGTAGGGAATGGAGAAAAAGAATTCAAAGCAGGCAAAATTTTCACGAAGATAGTATGAAGAGGTAAGTTTTACTCACTCTCTTTTTAAAGAAAGGAAAATGGATAAAAGCTCCACCTCAGGAAGTATTAGACTCATGCAATCTAATCTACAAAAAGTTTTCAACTCACACCAGTCGACTGACCATTGGCAAAAAGTCTACAAGCAATAAATGCTGAAGAGGTTTTAGAGAACTGTGTACCCTCTAGCTGCTGGTGAGATGTAAAAGGGTTAAACGCTAATAATGAGAACAGAAAGGAGCTGCGTTGAAAAGGAAAAATTGAGGTACCATTCAATCCAGCAGGCGCACCAATGGGCCTCTCACCGGAGAAGACCAGAATGAAGAAGACCCGGGCTGCAAAAGCTGCAGTGCAGCCTTATTCACAATAGACAAGACAGTGAAGCAACCAAAATGTCCATCAACAGATGAAAGGATAAAGAAGTGGTCCCTGTACACAATGAATACTAGCCATGGAAAACAATGAAACACTGCTCTTTGAGGCACCATAGATGATCTTGGAGATAATCACAGAACATGAGGTAAGTCGGAAAGCAAAAGTCCTATATCCTATGATATCACTTATAGGCGTTATCTAATAACTGACACAAATGAACATATTTCCACAGAGAAAGTCAATCACAGACTTATTAAAAAAAAAAAAAACTATGCTTATCTAAAAGGAAAGGTGGGGGGAATGGATAAATGAAGATTAGCGATACCATATGTATACAAATACATATTATATACATATGTCAAAAAGACCGACCGTAGAGCAAGGAAGGTTTACGGAACACTCTGTAATAATTTACACGGGAAGAGGATCTCTACATAAATAGGTGTATAGAATATGTAGATGAACCAGAGTGTGTACACCTTGGACAAGCAACATTCTAACCATTACCCCAATTGAAAACAATTAAAACAACGAACTAGGAGTAATGAGACATCAGCTTATGGGGGCTTTTCCTGGCACATTCCATTCAAATTTACAACCCAGGCAAACGACTTCCAGAACGGCTCTGCCGCCCTAGTACCCAGATTTGGGAATGGAGAAATGCTGCATCCTTGTGGCCGTTTCCCACAACAGCAGCTTTCAACCCACTGCAAAAGGTCACTAAATATTCACCAATTGCAGTGCTGTAAATGACACCTGCCCTCCAAAAAATACTGAGGTCGGAAATCGACCAAAAACTTCTAGAGTGCAACCTTCCAAAAAGAAAATTTGAAGAGGTATATTATACTCCCACTTTTTTTCTTTTTTCTTTGAACAGAAAAGAAAAAGGCGTGGAAAAATGATGAATTGTAGGAATTTTTACAGACATGTAAACCCAAATTACAAAAACCTATCAGCTCACACCAGTCAGAATGGCCATCAACAAAAACGCTGCAAACAAGAAATGCTGACGTGATTGTGGAGAAATGCGTACCCTCGATTCTAAGGGGGACGTGGTAAGAGCCACTAATGCAAGCACAATTGAGGTGCCTTGAAAAGGTAAACGTTGAGCTACCATACCAGTCAATCAATCATACCCACTGCTGGGCCTATCACCTGAGAAAATGAAAACCCAAAATCACAGGCTGGCAATCCTGCACTCCAGCAATATTTACCATAGGCAACACTTGGAAGCAACGAAAATGTCCATCAACAGAGGAATGCACCAAGAAGTGGTCCATGTACACAATGGAATATTAGCCATGGAAAACACTGAAGCACTGCTCTTTGAGGCACCATAGATGAGCCTGGAGATAATCACAAAACATGAAGTAGGTCGGAAAGCAAAAGAACTATAGCCTATATTATCACTTATGGCATTATCTAATAACTGACACAGATGAAAATATTTCCAAAGAGAAAGACACTCACAGGCTGAGAGAACAAACTATGCTCATCTAAAAGGAAAGGAGGGGGGAAATTGAGAAATGAAGGTTAGTGTTACTATACATATACAAATACATATTATATGCATGTATCAAAAAGACCGAACATATAGCAAGAGAGGTCGACGGAACACTGTAATATTTTACATGGGAAGAGGATCTGTACATTAATAGACATACATAATGTACAAATGAACCAGATTGTGTACACCTAGGACAAACTATATTCTAAACTTTACCCAGATTAAAAAAAAGTTTAAAAACCAAGAAGAAGGAATGAGACCTAAACTTATGGGGATTTCTCCTGGCAAATTCCATTCCAATTTACAACCTAGGACAATGACTTCCAGAAAGGCTCTGCTGCCCTAGCACCCAGAATGGGGAATGGAGAAATGCTACCTCCTTGTGGCCGTTTCCCACAACAGCAGCTTTGAACCCACTGCAAAAGGTCACTAAATTTTCACCAACTTGCAGTTCTGTAAATGACACCTGACCTCCAGAAACTTTCTGGGGTCAAAAATCGACCACAAAATTCAGAAGAGGGCAACCTTCGAAGAAGACAATTTCAAGAGCTATATTGTACTCACGGTTTTTTCTTTTAAGAGAAAAGAAAAAGACGTAGGAATATGATGGATTTTAAAAATTTTAATGACATGCATACCTATATTACAAAAACCTATCAGCTCACAGCAGTCAGAATGGCCATTAGGAAAAAATGCTGCAAAAAATAAACGGTGAAGGGAGAGTGGAGAAATGCGTACCCTCGGTTGTAAGGGGGGGCATGTAAAGAGCCACTAAAGAAAACACAATGTAGGTGCTTTGAAAAGGGAGACATTTGAGCTACCAGTCAATCAATCACAACCACTGCTGGGCCTATCACCTGAGAAAATGAGAATCAAAAAGTCACAGGCTGGCAAACCTGTACGCCAGCAAGATTTACCATAGCCAGCACTTGGAAGCAATGAAAATGTCCATCAACCGAGGAACGCACCAAGAAGAAGTGGTCCACGTACACAATGGAATATTACTCTAATAATAAATATAAATTAAATTTAAAAACAAACAAAAGCAAGGAGACATCAACATTTGTGGGTTTACCCGGGCACATTGCACTCTAATTTATAACCGAAGAACACCCCTGGCCGGTAGGTCTGTTTCCCTAGTACCAGCATGGGGAACGTAGAAAGGCTGCCACTCTCTGGCTGTTACCTGCAAAAGCAGGTTTAAAGCCTGAGCTAATGGTCACTTCATATGAACAAGTACTGCAGGGCTGTAAATGAAACCTGCCCTCAAAATGTCTTGAGGGAGATAATGGCCAAAATATTTCCAATGGTGACACATACTTTAAGAAAACACTTTGAAGAAATAAGCTCTAATCACAGCTGGAAAAACAAAAAGGACATGTCTTAAAGCTCAATTTCAACGCATTATGAGACACATGCAAATTCAACCACAAAGAGGTATCAGCTCACACCACTCAGAATAACCATCAGCAAAAACTGCAAAGAATAAATGCTGAAGGTGCTGGGAAGAAATACATACCCTCCACTTTAAGTGGGACGTAACCTGGAAAGAGCCACTAAGGAGAACAGAATAGAGGTGCCTTTAAAGGTAAACATTGAGCTACCTATGATCCAGCAGACCTACTCCTGGACCTATAAACTAAGAAGACAGAATTGGAAGGACACAGGCACGCAAATCTGCATCGCATAGTATTACAGTAGCCAAGATATGGAAGTAACCAAAAAGTCCACCGACAGATGGGTGGACAGAGAAGAACTGCTACCTGTACAGATGGAATATGAGCTAGTGAAAAAATGAAACAGTGCCATCTGCAGCACCATAGAGGAGTCTAGAAGTAATCACGCAACTTGGAGTAAGTGAGAAAGCGAAAGACACATGTCCTATCATATCACATATAGGTGTTACCTAAAAGATGTTACAAACAAAGACATTTCCACAGAGAAACACTATCATAGATTCATTACAAAAACTTATGGTTCACCAAATGGAAAGGTGTGAGGATTGGATACCTCACCATATTGAGGTTAACAGAGAGATACAAACACATGTGGAATATATAATCACCAAAGACGTACGCAATACCAAGAGAAGACTACTCAACATTGTGTCATAACCTACATGGGAAAAGGATCCGAAGAAGACTAGATATATGCATATGTGTGAAAGTACCACATCTCGCACTCCTGGAACAAACAAAACATTGTAATCAAGTTGGCTGTGATAAAAAATAAAAATTAAGTTAAAAATACCAACAAGAAGTAATGAGACATAAATTAAAGGGCTTTTTCCTCGCACATTCCATTCTAATTTACAACCTAGAACACCACTTCCAGTAAGGCTCTGCTGCCCTAGTAACCAGATTTGGTAAAGGAGAAATGCTGCCGCCTTGTGGCCGATTCCCGCAAGAGCAGCTTTTAACCCAAAGCTAATGGTCACTTACCATTCACAAAGACTCAGGGCTGTAAAGGACAACTGCCCTGAAAATTGTGCTGAGGTAGGGAATGGAGAAAAAGAATTCAAAGCAGGCAAAATTTTCACGAAGATAGTATGAAGAGGTAAGTTTTACTCACTCTCTTTTTAAAGAAAGGAAAATGGATAAAAGCTCCACCTCAGGAAGTATTAGACTCATGCAATCTAATCTACAAAAAGTTTTCAACTCACACCAGTCGACTGACCATTGGCAAAAAGTCTACAAGCAATAAATGCTGAAGAGGTTTTAGAGAACTGTGTACCCTCTAGCTGCTGGTGAGATGTAAAAGGGTTAAACGCTAATAATGAGAACAGAAAGGAGCTGCGTTGAAAAGGAAAAATTGAGGTACCATTCAATCCAGCAGGCGCACCAATGGGCCTCTCACCGGAGAAGACCAGAATGAAGAAGACCCGGGCTGCAAAAGCTGCAGTGCAGCCTTATTCACAATAGACAAGACAGTGAAGCAACCAAAATGTCCATCAACAGATGAAAGGATAAAGAAGTGGTCCCTGTACACAATGAATACTAGCCATGGAAAACAATGAAACACTGCTCTTTGAGGCACCATAGATGATCTTGGAGATAATCACAGAACATGAGGTAAGTCGGAAAGCAAAAGTCCTATATCCTATGATATCACTTATAGGCGTTATCTAATAACTGACACAAATGAACATATTTCCACAGAGAAAGTCAATCACAGACTTATTAAAAAAAAAAAAAACTATGCTTATCTAAAAGGAAAGGTGGGGGGAATGGATAAATGAAGATTAGCGATACCATATGTATACAAATACATATTATATACATATGTCAAAAAGACCGACCGTAGAGCAAGGAAGGTTTACGGAACACTCTGTAATAATTTACACGGGAAGAGGATCTCTACATAAATAGGTGTATAGAATATGTAGATGAACCAGAGTGTGTACACCTTGGACAAGCAACATTCTAACCATTACCCCAATTGAAAACAATTAAAACAACGAACTAGGAGTAATGAGACATCAGCTTATGGGGGCTTTTCCTGGCACATTCCATTCAAATTTACAACCCAGGCAAACGACTTCCAGAACGGCTCTGCCGCCCTAGTACCCAGATTTGGGAATGGAGAAATGCTGCATCCTTGTGGCCGTTTCCCACAACAGCAGCTTTCAACCCACTGCAAAAGGTCACTAAATATTCACCAATTGCTGTGCTGTAAATGACACCTGCCCTCCAAAAAATACTGAGGTCGGAAATCGACCAAAAACTTCTAGAGTGCAACCTTCCAAAAAGAAAATTTGAAGAGGTATATTATACTCCCACTTTTTTTCTTTTTTCTTTGAACAGAAAAGAAAAAGGCGTGGAAAAATGATGAATTGTAGGAATTTTTACAGACATGTAAACCCAAATTACAAAAACCTATCAGCTCACACCAGTCAGAATGGCCATCAACAAAAACGCTGCAAACAAGAAATGCTGACGTGATTGTGGAGAAATGCGTACCCTCGATTCTAAGGGGGACGTGGTAAGAGCCACTAATGCAAGCACAATTGAGGTGCCTTGAAAAGGTAAACGTTGAGCTACCATACCAGTCAATCAATCATACCCACTGCTGGGCCTATCACCTGAGAAAATGAAAACCCAAAATCACAGGCTGGCAATCCTGCACTCCAGCAATATTTACCATAGGCAACACTTGGAAGCAACGAAAATGTCCATCAACAGAGGAATGCACCAAGAAGTGGTCCATGTACACAATGGAATATTAGCCATGGAAAACACTGAAGCACTGCTCTTTGAGGCACCATAGATGAGCCTGGAGATAATCACAAAACATGAAGTAGGTCGGAAAGCAAAAGAACTATAGCCTATATTATCACTTATGGCATTATCTAATAACTGACACAGATGAAAATATTTCCAAAGAGAAAGACACTCACAGGCTGAGAGAACAAACTATGCTCATCTAAAAGGAAAGGAGGGGGGAAATTGAGAAATGAAGGTTAGTGTTACTATACATATACAAATACATATTATATGCATGTATCAAAAAGACCGAACATATAGCAAGAGAGGTCGACGGAACACTGTAATATTTTACATGGGAAGAGGATCTGTACATTAATAGACATACATAATGTACAAATGAACCAGATTGTGTACACCTAGGACAAACTATATTCTAAACTTTACCCAGATTAAAAAAAAGTTTAAAAACCAAGAAGAAGGAATGAGACCTAAACTTATGGGGATTTCTCCTGGCAAATTCCATTCCAATTTACAACCTAGGACAATGACTTCCAGAAAGGCTCTGCTGCCCTAGCACCCAGAATGGGGAATGGAGAAATGCTACCTCCTTGTGGCCGTTTCCCACAACAGCAGCTTTGAACCCACTGCAAAAGGTCACTAAATTTTCACCAACTTGCAGTTCTGTAAATGACACCTGACCTCCAGAAACTTTCTGGGGTCAAAAATCGACCACAAAATTCAGAAGAGGGCAACCTTCGAAGAAGACAATTTCAAGAGCTATATTGTACTCACGGTTTTTTCTTTTAAGAGAAAAGAAAAAGACGTAGGAATATGATGGATTTTAAAAATTTTAATGACATGCATACCTATATTACAAAAACCTATCAGCTCACAGCAGTCAGAATGGCCATTAGGAAAAAATGCTGCAAAAAATAAACGGTGAAGGGAGAGTGGAGAAATGCGTACCCTCGGTTGTAAGGGGGGGCATGTAAAGAGCCACTAAAGAAAACACAATGTAGGTGCTTTGAAAAGGGAGACATTTGAGCTACCAGTCAATCAATCACAACCACTGCTGGGCCTATCACCTGAGAAAATGAGAATCAAAAAGTCACAGGCTGGCAAACCTGTACGCCAGCAAGATTTACCATAGCCAGCACTTGGAAGCAATGAAAATGTCCATCAACCGAGGAACGCACCAAGAAGAAGTGGTCCACGTACACAATGGAATATTACTCTAATAATAAATATAAATTAAATTTAAAAACAAACAAAAGCAAGGAGACATCAACATTTGTGGGTTTACCCGGGCACATTGCACTCTAATTTATAACCGAAGAACACCCCTGGCCGGTAGGTCTGTTTCCCTAGTACCAGCATGGGGAACGTAGAAAGACTGCCGCTCTCTGGCTGTTACCTGCAAAAGCAGGTTTAAAGCCTGAGCTAATGGTCACTTCATATGAACAAGTACTGCAGGGCTGTAAATGAAACCTGCCCTCAAAATGTCTTGAGGGAGATAATGGCCAAAATATTTCCAATGGTGACACATACTTTAAGAAAACACTTTGAAGAAATAAGCTCTAATCACAGCTGGAAAAACAAAAAGGACATGTCTTAAAGCTCAATTTCAACGCATTATGAGACACATGCAAATTCAACCACAAAGAGGTATCAGCTCACACCACTCAGAATAACCATCAGCAAAAACTGCAAAGAATAAATGCTGAAGGTGCTGGGAAGAAATACATACCCTCCACTTTAAGTGGGACGTAACCTGGAAAGAGCCACTAAGGAGAACAGAATAGAGGTGCCTTTAAAGGTAAACATTGAGCTACCATATGATCCAGCAGACCTATTCCTGGACCTATAAACTAAGAAGACAGAATTGGAAGGACACAGGCACGCAAATCTGCATCGCATAGTATTACAGTAGCCAAGATATGGAAGTAACCAAAAAGTCCACCGACAGATGGGTGGACAGAGAAGAACTGCTACCTGTACAGATGGAATATGAGCTAGTGAAAAAATGAAACAGTGCCATTTGCAGCACCATAGAGGAGTCTAGAAGTAATCACGCAACTTGGAGTAAGTGAGAAAGCGAAAGACACATGTCCTATCATATCACATATAGGTGTTACCTAAAAGATGTTACAAACAAAGACATTTCCACAGAGAAACACTATCATAGATTCATTACAAAAACTTATGGTTCACCAAATGGAAAGGTGTGAGGATTGGATACCTCACCATATTGAGGTTAACAGAGAGATACAAACACATGTGGAATATATAATCACCAAAGACGTACGCAATACCAAGAGAAGACTACTCAACATTGTGTCATAACCTACATGGGAAAAGGATCCGAAGAAGACTAGATATATGCATATGTGTGAAAGTACCACATCTCGCACTCCTGGAACAAACAAAACATTGTAATCAAGTTGGCTGTGATAAAAAATAAAAATTAAGTTAAAAATACCAACAAGAAGTAATGAGACATAAATAAAAGGGCTTTTTCCTCGCACATTCCATTCTAATTTACAACCTAGAACACCACTTCCAGTAAGGCTCTGTTGCCCTAGTAACCAGATTTGGTAAAGGAGAAATGCTGCCGCCTTGTGGCCGATTCCCGCAAGAGCAGCTTTTAACCCACAGCTAATGGTCACTTACCATTCACAAAGACTCAGGGCTGTAAAGGACAACTGCCCTGAAAATTGTGCTGAGGTAGGGAATGGAGAAAAAGAATTCAAAACAGGCAAAATTTTCACGAAAATAGTATGAAGAGGTAAGTTTTACTCACTCTCTTTTTAAAGAAAGGAAAATGGATAAAAGCTCCACCTCAGGAAGTATTAGACTCATGCAATCTAATCTACAAAAAGTTTTCAACTCACACCAGTCGACTGACCATTGGCAAAAAGTCTACAAGCAATAAATGCTGAAGAGGTTTTAGAGAACTGTGTACCCTCTAGCTGCTGGTGAGATGTAAAAGGGTTAAACGCTAATAATGAGAACAGAAAGCAGCTGCGTTGAAAAGGAAAAATTGAGGTACCATTCAATCCAGCAGGCGCACCAATGGGCCTCTCACCGGAGAAGACCAGAATGAAGAAGACCCGGGCTGCAAAAGCTGCAGTGCAGCCTTATTCACAATAGACAAGACAGTGAAGCAACCAAAATGTCCATCAACAGATGAAAGGATAAAGAAGTGGTCCCTGTACACAATGAATACTAGCCATGGAAAACAATGAAACACTGCTCTTTGAGGCACCATAGATGATCTTGGAGATAATCACAGAACATGAGGTAAGTCGGAAAGCAAAAGTCCTATATCCTATGATATCACTTATAGGCGTTATCTAATAACTGACACAAATGAACATATTTCCACAGAGAAAGTCAATCACAGACTTATTAAAAAAAACTATGCTTATCTAAAAGGAAAGGTGGGGGGAATGGACAAATGAAGATTAGTGTTACCATATGTATAAAATACATATTATATACATATATCAAAAAGACCGACCGTAGAGCAAGGAAGGTTTACGGAACACTCTGTAATAATTTACACGGGAAGAGGATCTCTACATAAATAGGTGTATAGAATATGTAGATGAACCAGAGTGTGTACACCTTGGACAAGCAACATTCTAACCATTACCCCAATTGAAAACAATTAAAACAACGAACTAGGAGTAATGAGACATCAGCTTATGGGGGCTTTTCCTGGCACATTCCATTCAAATTTACAACCCATGCAAACGACTTCCAGAACGGCTCTGCTGCCCTAGTACCCAGATTTGGGAATGGAGAAATGCTGCATACTTGTGGCCGTTTCCCACAACAGCAGCTTTCAACCCACTGCAAAAGGTCACTAAATATTCACCAATTGCAGTGCTGTAAATGACACCTGCCCTCCAAAAAATACTGAGGTCGGAAATCGACCAAAAACTTCTAGAGTGCAACCTTCCAAAAAGAAAATTTGAAGAGGTATATTATACTCCCACTTTTTTTCTTTTTTCTTTGAACAGAAAAGAAAAAGGCGTGGAAAAATGATGAATTGTAGGAATTTTTACAGACATGTAAACCCAAATTACAAAAACCTATCAGCTCACACCAGTCAGAATGGCCATCAACAAAAACGCTGCAAACAAGAAATGCTGACGTGATTGTGGAGAAATGCGTACCCTCGATTCTAAGGGGGACGTGGTAAGAGCCACTAATGCAAGCACAATTGAGGTGCCTTGAAAAGGTAAACGTTGAGCTACCATACCAGTCAATCAATCATACCCACTGCTGGGCCTATCACCTGAGAAAATGAAAACCCAAAATCACAGGCTGGCAATCCTGCACTCCAGCAATATTTACCATAGGCAACACTTGGAAGCAACGAAAATGTCCATCAACAGAGGAATGCACCAAGAAGTGGTCCATGTACACAATGGAATATTAGCCATGGAAAACACTGAAGCACTGCTCTTTGAGGCACCATAGATGAGCCTGGAGATAATCACAAAACATGAAGTAGGTCGGAAAGCAAAAGAACTATAGCCTATATTATCACTTATGGCATTATCTAATAACTGACACAGATGAAAATATTTCCAAAGAGAAAGACACTCACAGGCTGAGAGAACAAACTATGCTCATCTAAAAGGAAAGGAGGGGGGAAATTGAGAAATGAAGGTTAGTGTTACTATACATATACAAATACATATTATATGCATGTATCAAAAAGACCGAACATATAGCAAGAGAGGTCGACGGAACACTGTAATATTTTACATGGGAAGAGGATCTGTACATTAATAGACATACATAATGTACAAATGAACCAGATTGTGTACACCTAGGACAAACTATATTCTAAACTTTACCCAGATTAAAAAAAAGTTTAAAAACCAAGAAGAAGGAATGAGACCTAAACTTATGGGGATTTCTCCTGGCAAATTCCATTCCAATTTACAACCTAGGACAATGACTTCCAGAAAGGCTCTGCTGCCCTAGCACCCAGAATGGGGAATGGAGAAATGCTACCTCCTTGTGGCCGTTTCCCACAACAGCAGCTTTGAACCCACTGCAAAAGGTCACTAAATTTTCACCAACTTGCAGTTCTGTAAATGACACCTGACCTCCAGAAACTTTCTGGGGTCAAAAATCGACCACAAAATTCAGAAGAGGGCAACCTTCGAAGAAGACAATTTCAAGAGCTATATTGTACTCACGGTTTTTTCTTTTAAGAGAAAAGAAAAAGACGTAGGAATATGATGGATTTTAAAAATTTTAATGACATGCATACCTATATTACAAAAACCTATCAGCTCACAGCAGTCAGAATGGCCATTAGGAAAAAATGCTGCAAAAAATAAACGGTGAAGGGAGAGTGGAGAAATGCGTACCCTCGGTTGTAAATGGGGGCATGTAAAGAGCCACTAAAGAAAACACAATGTAGGTGCTTTGAAAAGGGAGACATTTGAGCTACCAGTCAATCAATCACAACCACTGCTGGGCCTATCACCTGAGAAAATGAGAATCAAAAAGTCACAGGCTGGCAAACCTGTACGCCAGCAAGATTTACCATAGCCAGCACTTGGAAGCAATGAAAATGTCCATCAACCGAGGAACGCACCAAGAAGAAGTGGTCCACGTACACAATGGAATATTACTCTAATAATAAATATAAATTAAATTTAAAAACAAACAAAAGCAAGGAGACATCAACATTTGTGGGTTTACCCGGGCACATTGCACTCTAATTTATAACCGAAGAACACCCCTGGCCGGTAGGTCTGTTTCCCTAGTACCAGCATGGGGAACGTAGAAAGGCTGCCGCTCTCTGGCTGTTACCTGCAAAAGCAGGTTTAAAGCCTGAGCTAATGGTCACTTCATATGAACAAGTACTACAGGGCTGTAAATGAAACCTGCCCTCAAAATGTCTTGAGGGAGATAATGGCCAAAATATTTCCAATGGTGACACATACTTTAAGAAAACACTTTGAAGAAATAAGCTCTAATCACAGCTGGAAAAACAAAAAGGACATGTCTTAAAGCTCAATTTCAACGCATTATGAGACACATGCAAATTCAACCACAAAGAGGTATCAGCTCACACCACTCAGAATAACCATCAGCAAAAACTACAAAGAATAAATGCTGAAGGTGCTGGGAAGAAATACATACCCTCCACTTTAAGTGGGACGTAACCTGGAAAGAGCCACTAAGGAGAACAGAATAGAGGTGCCTTTAAAGGTAAACATTGAGCTACCATATGATCCAGCAGACCTATTCCTGGACCTATAAACTAAGAAGACAGAATTGGAAGGACACAGGCACGCAAATCTGCATCGCATAGTATTACAGTAGCCAAGATATGGAAGTAACCAAAAAGTCCACCGACAGATGGGTGGACAGAGAAGAACTGCTACCTGTACAGATGGAATATGAGCTAGTGAAAAAATGAAACAGTGCCATTTGCAGCACCATAGAGGAGTCTAGAAGTAATCACGCAACTTGGAGTAAGTGAGAAAGCGAAAGACACATGTCCTATCATATCACATATAGGTGTTACCTAAAAGATGATACAAACAAAGACATTTCCACAGAGAAACACTATCATAGATTCATTACAAAAACTTATGGTTCACCAAATGGAAAGGTGTGAGGATTGGATACCTCACCATATTGAGGTTAACAGAGAGATACAAACACATGTGGAATATATAATCACCAAAGACGTACGCAATACCAAGAGAAGACTACTCAACATTGTGTCATAACCTACATGGGAAAAGGATCCGAAGAAGACTAGATATATGCATATGTGTGAAAGTACCACATCTCACACTCCTGGAACAAACAAAACATTGTAATCAAGTTGGCTGTGATAAAAAATAAATATTAAGTTAAAAATACCAACAAGAAGTAATGAGACATAAATTAAAGGGCTTTTTCCTCACACATTCCATTCTAATTTACAACCTAGAACACCACTTCCAATAAGGCTCTGTTGCCCTAGTAACCAGATTTGGTAAAGGAGAAATGCTGCCGCCTTGTGGCCAATTCCCGCAAGAGCAGCTTTTAACCCACAGCTAATGGTCACTTACCATTCACAAGGACTCAGGGCTGCAAAGGACACCTGCCCTCAAAATTGTGCTGAGGTAGGGAATGGAGAAAAATAATTCAAAACAGGCAAAATTTTCACGAAGATAGTATGAAGAGGTAAGTTTTACTCACTCTCTTTTTAAAGAAAGGAAAATGGATAAAAGCTCCACCTCAGGAAGTATTAGACTCATGCAATCTAATCTACAAAAAGTTTTCAACTCACACCAGTCGACTGACCATTGGCAAAAAGTCTACAAGCAATAAATGCTGAAGAGGTTTTAGAGAACTGTGTACCCTCTAGCTGCTGGTGAGATGTAAAAGGGTTAAACGCTAATAATGAGAACAGAAAGGAGCTGCGTTGAAAAGGAAAAATTGAGGTACCATTCAAACCAGCAGGCGCACCAATGGGCCTCTCACCGGAGAAGTCCAGAATGAAGAAGACCCGGGCTGCAAAAGCTGCACTGCAGCCTTATTCACAATAGACAAGACAGTGAAGCAACCAAAATGTCCATCAACAGATGAAAGGATAAAGAAGTGGTCCCTGTACACAATGAATACTAGCCATGAAAAACAAGGAAACACTGCTCTTTGAGGCACCATAGATGATCTTGGAGATAATCACAGAACATGAGGTAAGTCGGAAAGCAAAAGTCCTATATCCTATGATATCACTTATAGGCGTTATCTACTAACTGACACAAATGAACATATTTCCACAGAGAAAGTCAATCACAGACTTATTAAAAAAAAAACTATGCTTATCTAAAAGGAAAGGTGGGGGGAATGGATAAATGAAGATTAGCGTTACCATATGTATACAAATACATATTATATACATATAACAAAAAGACCGACCATAGAGCAAGGAAGGTTTACGGAACACTCTGTAATAATTTACACGGGAAGAGGATCTCTACATAAATAGGTGTATAGAATATGTAGATGAACCAGAGTGTGTACACCTTTGACAAGCAACATTCTAACCATTACCCCAATTGAAAAAAATTAAAACAACGAACTAGGAGTAATGAGACATCAGCTTATGGGGGGTTTTCCTGGCACATTCCATTCAAATTTACAACCCAGGCAAACGACTTCCAGAACGGCTCTGCCGCCCTAGTACCCAGATTTGGGAATGGAGAAATGCTGCATCCTTGTGGCCGTTTCCCACAACAGCAGCTTTCAACCCACTGCAAAAGGTCACTAAATATTCACCAATTGCAGTGCTGTAAATGACACCTGCCCTCCAAAAAATACTGAGGTCGGAAATCGACCAAAAACTTCTAGAGTGCAACCTTCCAAAAAGAAAATTTGAAGAGGTATATTATACTCCCACTTTTTTTCTTTTTTCTTTGAACAGAAAAGAAAAAGGCGTGGAAAAATGATGAATTGTAGGAATTTTTACAGACATGTAAACCCAAATTACAAAAACCTATCAGCTCACACCAGTCAGAATGGCCATCAACAAAAACGCTGCAAACAAGAAATGCTGACGTGATTGTGGAGAAATGCGTACCCTCGATTCTAAGGGGGACGTGGTAAGAGCCACTAATGCAAGCACAATTGAGGTGCCTTGAAAAGGTAAACGTTGAGCTACCATACCAGTCAATCAATCATACCCACTGCTGGGCCTATCACCTGAGAAAATGAAAACCCAAAATCACAGGCTGGCAATCCTGCACTCCAGCAATATTTACCATAGGCAACACTTGGAAGCAACGAAAATGTCCATCAACAGAGGAATGCACCAAGAAGTGGTCCATGTACACAATGGAATATTAGCCATGGAAAACACTGAAGCACTGCTCTTTGAGGCACCATAGATGAGCCTGGAGATAATCACAAAACATGAAGTAGGTCGGAAAGCAAAAGAACTATAGCCTATATTATCACTTATGGCATTATCTAATAACTGACACAGATGAAAATATTTCCAAAGAGAAAGACACTCACAGGCTGAGAGAACAAACTATGCTCATCTAAAAGGAAAGGAGGGGGGAAATTGAGAAATGAAGGTTAGTGTTACTATACATATACAAATACATATTATATGCATGTATCAAAAAGACCGAACATATAGCAAGAGAGGTCGACGGAACACTGTAATATTTTACATGGGAAGAGGATCTGTACATTAATAGACATACATAATGTACAAATGAACCAGATTGTGTACACCTAGGACAAACTATATTCTAAACTTTACCCAGATTAAAAAAAAGTTTAAAAACCAAGAAGAAGGAATGAGACCTAAACTTATGGGGATTTCTCCTGGCAAATTCCATTCCAATTTACAACCTAGGACAATGACTTCCAGAAAGGCTCTGCTGCCCTAGCACCCAGAATGGGGAATGGAGAAATGCTACCTCCTTGTGGCCGTTTCCCACAACAGCAGCTTTGAACCCACTGCAAAAGGTCACTAAATTTTCACCAACTTGCAGTTCTGTAAATGACACCTGACCTCCAGAAACTTTCTGGGGTCAAAAATCGACCACAAAATTCAGAAGAGGGCAACCTTCGAAGAAGACAATTTCAAGAGCTATATTGTACTCACGGTTTTTTCTTTTAAGAGAAAAGAAAAAGACGTAGGAATATGATGGATTTTAAAAATTTTAATGACATGCATACCTATATTACAAAAACCTATCAGCTCACAGCAGTCAGAATGGCCATTAGGAAAAAATGCTGCAAAAAATAAACGGTGAAGGGAGAGTGGAGAAATGCGTACCCTCGGTTGTAAGGGGGGGCATGTAAAGAGCCACTAAAGAAAACACAATGTAGGTGCTTTGAAAAGGGAGACATTTGAGCTACCAGTCAATCAATCACAACCACTGCTGGGCCTATCACCTGAGAAAATGAGAATCAAAAAGTCACAGGCTGGCAAACCTGTACGCCAGCAAGATTTACCATAGCCAGCACTTGGAAGCAATGAAAATGTCCATCAACCGAGGAACGCACCAAGAAGAAGTGGTCCACGTACACAATGGAATATTACTCTAATAATAAATATAAATTAAATTTAAAAACAAACAAAAGCAAGGAGACATCAACATTTGTGGGTTTACCCGGGCACATTGCACTCTAATTTATAACTGAAGAACACCCCTGGCCGGTAGGTCTGTTTCCCTAGTACCAGCATGGGGAACGTAGAAAGGCTGCCGCTCTCTGGCTGTTACCTGCAAAAGCAGGTTTAAAGCCTGAGCTAATGGTCACTTCATGTGAACAAGTACTACAGGGCTGTAAATGAAACCTGCCCTCAAAATGTCTTGAGGGAGATAATGGCCAAAATATTTCCAATGGTGACACATACTTTAAGAAAACACTTTGAAGAAATAAGCTCTAATCACAGCTGGAAAAACAAAAAGGACATGTCTTAAAGCTCAATTTCAACGCATTATGAGACAAATGCAAATTCAACCACAAAGAGGTATCAGCTCACACCACTCAGAATAACCATCAGCAAAAACTACAAAGAATAAATGCTGAAGGTGCTGGGAAGAAATACATACCCTCCACTTTAAGTGGGACGTAACCTGGAAAGAGCCACTAAGGAGAACAGAATAGAGGTGCCTTTAAAGGTAAACATTGAGCTACCATATGATCCAGCAGACCTATTCCTGGACCTATAAACTAAGAAGACAGAATTGGAAGGACACAGGCACGCAAATCTGCATCGCATAGTATTACAGTAGCCAAGATATGGAAGTAACCAAAAAGTCCACCGACAGATGGGTGGACAGAGAAGAACTGCTACCTGTACAGATGGAATATGAGCTAGTGAAAAAATGAAACAGTGCCATTTGCACCACCATAGAGGAGTCTAGAAGTAATCACGCAACTTGGAGTAAGTGAGAAAGCGAAAGACACATGTCCTATCATATCACATATAGGTGTTACCTAAAAGATGATACAAACAAAGACATTTCCACAGAGAAACACTATCATAGATTCATTACAAAAACTTATGGTTCACCAAATGGAAAGGTGTGAGGATTGGATACCTCACCATATTGAGGTTAACAGAGAGATACAAACACATGTGGAATATATAATCACCAAAGACGTACGCAATACCAAGAGAAGACTACTCAACATTGTGTCATAACCTACATGGGAAAAGGATCCGAAGAAGACTAGATATATGCATATGTGTGAAAGTACCACATCTCACACTCCTGGAACAAACAAAACATTGTAATCAAGTTGGCTGTGATAAAAAATAAATATTAAGTTAAAAATACCAACAAGAAGTAATGAGACATAAATTAAAGGGCTTTTTCCTCACACATTCCATTCTAATTTACAACCTAGAACACCACTTCCAATAAGGCTCTGTTGCCCTAGTAACCAGATTTGGTAAAGGAGAAATGCTGCCGCCTTGTGGCCAATTCCCGCAAGAGCAGCTTTTAACCCACAGCTAATGGTCACTTACCATTCACAAGGACTCAGGGCTGCAAAGGACACCTGCCCTCAAAATTGTGCTGAGGTAGGGAATGGAGAAAAATAATTCAAAACAGGCAAAATTTTCACGAAGATAGTATGAAGAGGTAAGTTTTACTCACTCTCTTTTTAAAGAAAGGAAAATGGATAAAAGCTCCACCTCAGGAAGTATTAGACTCATGCAATCTAATCTACAAAAAGTTTTCAACTCACACCAGTCGACTGACCATTGGCAAAAAGTCTACAAGCAATAAATGCTGAAGAGGTTTTAGAGAACTGTGTACCCTCTAGCTGCTGGTGAGATGTAAAAGGGTTAAACGCTAATAATGAGAACAGAAAGGAGCTGCGTTGAAAAGGAAAAATTGAGGTACCATTCAAACCAGCAGGCGCACCAATGGGCCTCTCACCGGAGAAGTCCAGAATGAAGAAGACCCGGGCTGCAAAAGCTGCACTGCAGCCTTATTCACAATAGACAAGACAGTGAAGCAACCAAAATGTCCATCAACAGATGAAAGGATAAAGAAGTGGTCCCTGTACACAATGAATACTAGCCATGGAAAACAAGGAAACACTGCTCTTTGAGGCACCATAGATGATCTTGGAGATAATCACAGAACATGAGGTAAGTCGGAAAGCAAAAGTCCTATATCCTATGATATCACTTATAGGCGTTATCTACTAACTGACACAAATGAACATATTTCCACAGAGAAAGTCAATCACAGACTTATTAAAAAAAAAAAACTATGCTTATCTAAAAGGAAAGGTGGGGGGAATGGATAAATGAAGATTAGCGTTACCATATGTATACAAATACATATTATATACATATAACAAAAAGACCGACCATAGAGCAAGGAAGGTTTACGGAACACTCTGTAATAATTTACACGGGAAGAGGATCTCTACATAAATAGGTGTATAGAATATGTAGATGAACCAGAGTGTGTACACCTTGGACAAGCAACATTCTAACCATTACCCCAATTGAAAACAATTAAAACAACGAACTAGGAGTAATGAGACATCAGCTTATGGGGGGTTTTCCTGGCACATTCCATTCAAATTTACAACCCAGGCAAACGACTTCCAGAACGGCTCTGCCGCCCTAGTACCCAGATTTGGGAATGGAGAAATGCTGCATCTTTGTGGCCGTTTCCCACAACAGCAGCTTTCAACCCACTGCAAAAGGTCACTAAATATTCACCAATTGCAGTGCTGTAAATGACACCTGCCCTCCAAAAAATACTGAGGTCGGAAATCGACCAAAAACTTCTAGAGTGCAACCTTCCAAAAAGAAAATTTGAAGAGGTATATTATACTCCCACTTTTTTTCTTTTTTCTTTGAACAGAAAAGAAAAAGGCGTGGAAAAATGATGAATTGTAGGAATTTTTACAGACATGTAAACCCAAATTACAAAAACCTATCAGCTCACACCAGTCAGAATGGCCATCAACAAAAACGCTGCAAACAAGAAGTGCTGACGTGATTGTGGAGAAATGCGTACCCTCGATTCTAAGGGGGACGTGGTAAGAGCCACTAATGCAAGCACAATTGAGGTGCCTTGAAAACGTAAACGCTGAGCTACCATACCAGTCAATCAATCATACCCACTGCTGGGCCTATCACCTGAGAAAATGAAAATCAAAAATCACAGGCTGGCAATCCTGCACTCCAGCAATATTTACCATAGGCAACACTTGGAAGCAACGAAAATGTCCATCAACAGAGGAATGCACCAAGAAGTGGTCCATGTACACAATGGAATATTAGCCATGGAAAACACTGAAGCACTGCTCTTTGAGGCACCATAGATGAGCCTGGAGATAATCACAAAACATGAAGTAGGTCGGAAAGCAAAAGAACTATAGCCTATATTATCACTTATGGCATTATCTAATAACTGACACAGATGAAAATATTTCCAAAGAGAAAGACACTCACAGGCTGAGAGAACAAACTATGCTCATCTAAAAGGAAAGGAGGGGGGAAATTGAGAAATGAAGGTTAGTGTTACTATACATATACAAATACATATTATATGCATGTATCAAAAAGACCGAACATATAGCAAGAGAGGTCGACGGAACACTGTAATATTTTACATGGGAAGAGGATCTGTACATTAATAGACATACATAATGTACAAATGAACCAGATTGTGTACACCTAGGACAAACTATATTCTAAACTTTACCCAGATTAAAAAAAAGTTTAAAAACCAAGAAGAAGGAATGAGACCTAAACTTATGGGGATTTCTCCTGGCAAATTCCATTCCAATTTACAACCTAGGACAATGACTTCCAGAAAGGCTCTGCTGCCCTAGCACCCAGAATGGGGAATGGAGAAATGCTACCTCCTTGTGGCCGTTTCCCACAACAGCAGCTTTGAACCCACTGCAAAAGGTCACTAAATTTTCACCAACTTGCAGTTCTGTAAATGACACCTGACCTCCAGAAACTTTCTGGGGTCAAAAATCGACCACAAAATTCAGAAGAGGGCAACCTTCGAAGAAGACAATTTCAAGAGCTATATTGTACTCACGGTTTTTTCTTTTAAGAGAAAAGAAAAAGACGTAGGAATATGATGGATTTTAAAAATTTTAATGACATGCATACCTATATTACAAAAACCTATCAGCTCACAGCAGTCAGAATGGCCATTAGGAAAAAATGCTGCAAAAAATAAACGGTGAAGGGAGAGTGGAGAAATGCGTACCCTCGGTTGTAAGGGGGGGCATGTAAAGAGCCACTAAAGAAAACACAATGTAGGTGCTTTGAAAAGGGAGACATTTGAGCTACCAGTCAATCAATCACAACCACTGCTGGGCCTATCACCTGAGAAAATGAGAATCAAAAAGTCACAGGCTGGCAAACCTGTACGCCAGCAAGATTTACCATAGCCAGCACTTGGAAGCAATGAAAATGTCCATCAACCGAGGAACGCACCAAGAAGAAGTGGTCCACGTACACAATGGAATATTACTCTAATAATAAATATAAATTAAATTTAAAAACAAACAAAAGCAAGGAGACATCAACATTTGTGGGTTTACCCGGGCACATTGCACTCTAATTTATAACCGAAGAACACCCCTGGCCGGTAGGTCTGTTTCCCTAGTACCAGCATGGGGAACGTAGAAAGGCTGCCGCTCTCTGGCTGTTACCTGCAAAAGCAGGTTTAAAGCCTGAGCTAATGGTCACTTCATATGAACAAGTACTACAGGGCTGTAAATGAAACCTGCCCTCAAAATGTCTTGAGGGAGATAATGGCCAAAATATTTCCAATGGTGACACATACTTTAAGAAAACACTTTGAAGAAATAAGCTCTAATCACAGCTGGAAAAACAAAAAGGACATGTCTTAAAGCTCAATTTCAACGCATTATGAGACACATGCAAATTCAACCACAAAGAGGTATCAGCTCACACCACTCAGAATAACCATCAGCAAAAACTACAAAGAATAAATGCTGAAGGTGCTGGGAAGAAATACATACCCTCCACTTTAAGTGGGACGTAACCTGGAAAGAGCCACTAAGGAGAACAGAATAGAGGTGCCTTTAAAGGTAAACATTGAGCTACCATATGATCCAGCAGACCTATTCCTGGACCTATAAACTAAGAAGACAGAATTGGAAGGACACAGGCACGCAAATCTGCATCGCATAGTATTACAGTAGCCAAGATATGGAAGTAACCAAAAAGTCCACCGACAGATGGGTGGACAGAGAAGAACTGCTACCTGTACAGATGGAATATGAGCTAGTGAAAAAATGAAACAGTGCCATTTGCAGCACCATAGAGGAGTCTAGAAGTAATCACGCAACTTGGAGTAAGTGAGAAAGCGAAAGACACATGTCCTATCATATCACATATAGGTGTTACCTAAAAGATGATACAAACAAAGACATTTCCACAGAGAAACACTATCATAGATTCATTACAAAAACTTATGGTTCACCAAATGGAAAGGTGTGAGGATTGGATACCTCACCATATTGAGGTTAACAGAGAGATACAAACACATGTGGAATATATAATCACCAAAGACGTACGCAATACCAAGAGAAGACTACTCAACATTGTGTCATAACCTACATGGGAAAAGGATCCGAAGAAGACTAGATATATGCATATGTGTGAAAGTACCACATCTCACACTCCTGGAACAAACAAAACATTGTAATCAAGTTGGCTGTGATAAAAAATAAATATTAAGTTAAAAATACCAACAAGAAGTAATGAGACATAAATTAAAGGGCTTTTTCCTCACACATTCCATTCTAATTTACAACCTAGAACACCACTTCCAATAAGGCTCTGTTGCCCTAGTAACCAGATTTGGTAAAGGAGAAATGCTGCCGCCTTGTGGCCAATTCCCGCAAGAGCAGCTTTTAACCCACAGCTAATGGTCACTTACCATTCACAAGGACTCAGGGCTGCAAAGGACACCTGCCCTCAAAATTGTGCTGAGGTAGGGAATGGAGAAAAATAATTCAAAACAGGCAAAATTTTCACGAAGATAGTATGAAGAGGTAAGTTTTACTCACTCTCTTTTTAAAGAAAGGAAAATGGATAAAAGCTCCACCTCAGGAAGTATTAGACTCATGCAATCTAATCTACAAAAAGTTTTCAACTCACACCAGTCGACTGACCATTGGCAAAAAGTCTACAAGCAATAAATGCTGAAGAGGTTTTAGAGAACTGTGTACCCTCTAGCTGCTGGTGAGATGTAAAAGGGTTAAACGCTAATAATGAGAACAGAAAGGAGCTGCGTTGAAAAGGAAAAATTGAGGTACCATTCAAACCAGCAGGCGCACCAATGGGCCTCTCACCGGAGAAGTCCAGAATGAAGAAGACCCGGGCTGCAAAAGCTGCACTGCAGCCTTATTCACAATAGACAAGACAGTGAAGCAACCAAAATGTCCATCAACAGATGAAAGGATAAAGAAGTGGTCCCTGTACACAATGAATACTAGCCATGAAAAACAAGGAAACACTGCTCTTTGAGGCACCATAGATGATCTTGGAGATAATCACAGAACATGAGGTAAGTCGGAAAGCAAAAGTCCTATATCCTATGATATCACTTATAGGCGTTATCTACTAACTGACACAAATGAACATATTTCCACAGAGAAAGTCAATCACAGACTTATTAAAAAAAAAACTATGCTTATCTAAAAGGAAAGGTGGGGGGAATGGATAAATGAAGATTAGCGTTACCATATGTATACAAATACATATTATATACATATAACAAAAAGACCGACCATAGAGCAAGGAAGGTTTACGGAACACTCTGTAATAATTTACACGGGAAGAGGATCTCTACATAAATAGGTGTATAGAATATGTAGATGAACCAGAGTGTGTACACCTTTGACAAGCAACATTCTAACCATTACCCCAATTGAAAAAAATTAAAACAACGAACTAGGAGTAATGAGACATCAGCTTATGGGGGGTTTTCCTGGCACATTCCATTCAAATTTACAACCCAGGCAAACGACTTCCAGAACGGCTCTGCCGCCCTAGTACCCAGATTTGGGAATGGAGAAATGCTGCATCCTTGTGGCCGTTTCCCACAACAGCAGCTTTCAACCCACTGCAAAAGGTCACTAAATATTCACCAATTGCAGTGCTGTAAATGACACCTGCCCTCCAAAAAATACTGAGGTCGGAAATCGACCAAAAACTTCTAGAGTGCAACCTTCCAAAAAGAAAATTTGAAGAGGTATATTATACTCCCACTTTTTTTCTTTTTTCTTTGAACAGAAAAGAAAAAGGCGTGGAAAAATGATGAATTGTAGGAATTTTTACAGACATGTAAACCCAAATTACAAAAACCTATCAGCTCACACCAGTCAGAATGGCCATCAACAAAAACGCTGCAAACAAGAAATGCTGACGTGATTGTGGAGAAATGCGTACCCTCGATTCTAAGGGGGACGTGGTAAGAGCCACTAATGCAAGCACAATTGAGGTGCCTTGAAAAGGTAAACGTTGAGCTACCATACCAGTCAATCAATCATACCCACTGCTGGGCCTATCACCTGAGAAAATGAAAACCCAAAATCACAGGCTGGCAATCCTGCACTCCAGCAATATTTACCATAGGCAACACTTGGAAGCAACGAAAATGTCCATCAACAGAGGAATGCACCAAGAAGTGGTCCATGTACACAATGGAATATTAGCCATGGAAAACACTGAAGCACTGCTCTTTGAGGCACCATAGATGAGCCTGGAGATAATCACAAAACATGAAGTAGGTCGGAAAGCAAAAGAACTATAGCCTATATTATCACTTATGGCATTATCTAATAACTGACACAGATGAAAATATTTCCAAAGAGAAAGACACTCACAGGCTGAGAGAACAAACTATGCTCATCTAAAAGGAAAGGAGGGGGGAAATTGAGAAATGAAGGTTAGTGTTACTATACATATACAAATACATATTATATGCATGTATCAAAAAGACCGAACATATAGCAAGAGAGGTCGACGGAACACTGTAATATTTTACATGGGAAGAGGATCTGTACATTAATAGACATACATAATGTACAAATGAACCAGATTGTGTACACCTAGGACAAACTATATTCTAAACTTTACCCAGATTAAAAAAAAGTTTAAAAACCAAGAAGAAGGAATGAGACCTAAACTTATGGGGATTTCTCCTGGCAAATTCCATTCCAATTTACAACCTAGGACAATGACTTCCAGAAAGGCTCTGCTGCCCTAGCACCCAGAATGGGGAATGGAGAAATGCTACCTCCTTGTGGCCGTTTCCCACAACAGCAGCTTTGAACCCACTGCAAAAGGTCACTAAATTTTCACCAACTTGCAGTTCTGTAAATGACACCTGACCTCCAGAAACTTTCTGGGGTCAAAAATCGACCACAAAATTCAGAAGAGGGCAACCTTCGAAGAAGACAATTTCAAGAGCTATATTGTACTCACGGTTTTTTCTTTTAAGAGAAAAGAAAAAGACGTAGGAATATGATGGATTTTAAAAATTTTAATGACATGCATACCTATATTACAAAAACCTATCAGCTCACAGCAGTCAGAATGGCCATTAGGAAAAAATGCTGCAAAAAATAAACGGTGAAGGGAGAGTGGAGAAATGCGTACCCTCGGTTGTAAGGGGGGGCATGTAAAGAGCCACTAAAGAAAACACAATGTAGGTGCTTTGAAAAGGGAGACATTTGAGCTACCAGTCAATCAATCACAACCACTGCTGGGCCTATCACCTGAGAAAATGAGAATCAAAAAGTCACAGGCTGGCAAACCTGTACGCCAGCAAGATTTACCATAGCCAGCACTTGGAAGCAATGAAAATGTCCATCAACCGAGGAACGCACCAAGAAGAAGTGGTCCACGTACACAATGGAATATTACTCTAATAATAAATATAAATTAAATTTAAAAACAAACAAAAGCAAGGAGACATCAACATTTGTGGGTTTACCCGGGCACATTGCACTCTAATTTATAACCGAAGAACACCCCTGGCCGGTAGGTCTGTTTCCCTAGTACCAGCATGGGGAACGTAGAAAGGCTGCCGCTCTCTGGCTGTTACCTGCAAAAGCAGGTTTAAAGCCTGAGCTAATGGTCACTTCATATGAACAAGTACTACAGGGCTGTAAATGAAACCTGCCCTCAAAATGTCTTGAGGGAGATAATGGCCAAAATATTTCCAATGGTGACACATACTTTAAGAAAACACTTTGAAGAAATAAGCTCTAATCACAGCTGGAAAAACAAAAAGGACATGTCTTAAAGCTCAATTTCAACGCATTATGAGACACATGCAAATTCAACCACAAAGAGGTATCAGCTCACACCACTCAGAATAACCATCAGCAAAAACTACAAAGAATAAATGCTGAAGGTGCTGGGAAGAAATACATACCCTCCACTTTAAGTGGGACGTAACCTGGAAAGAGCCACTAAGGAGAACAGAATAGAGGTCCCTTTAAAGGTAAACATTGAGCTACCATATGATCCAGCAGACCTATTCCTGGACCTATAAACTAAGAAGACAGAATTGGAAGGACACAGGCACGCAAATCTGCATCGCATAGTATTACAGTAGCCAAGATATGGAAGTAACCAAAGAGTCCACCGACAGATGGGTGGACAGAGAAGAACTGCTACCTGTACAGATGGAATATGAGCTAGTGAAAAAATGAAACAGTGCCATTTGCACCACCATAGAGGAGTCTAGAAGTAATCACGCAACTTGGAGTAAGTGAGAAAGCGAAAGACACATGTCCTATCATATCACATATAGGTGTTACCTAAAAGATGATACAAACAAAGACATTTCCACAGAGAAACACTATCATAGATTCATTACAAAAACTTATGGTTCACCAAATGGAAAGGTGTGAGGATTGGATACCTCACCATATTGAGGTTAACAGAGAGATACAAACACATGTGGAATATATAATCACCAAAGACGTACGCAATACCAAGAGAAGACTACTCAACATTGTGTCATAACCTACATGGGAAAAGGATCCGAAGAAGACTAGATATATGCATATGTGTGAAAGTACCACATCTCACACTCCTGGAACAAACAAAACATTGTAATCAAGTTGGCTGTGATAAAAAATAAATATTAAGTTAAAAATACCAACAAGAAGTAATGAGACATAAATTAAAGGGCTTTTTCCTCACACATTCCATTCTAATTTACAACCTAGAACACCACTTCCAATAAGGCTCTGTTGCCCTAGTAACCAGATTTGGTAAAGGAGAAATGCTGCCGCCTTGTGGCCAATTCCCGCAAGAGCAGCTTTTAACCCACAGCTAATGGTCACTTACCATTCACAAGGACTCAGGGCTGCAAAGGACACCTGCCCTCAAAATTGTGCTGAGGTAGGGAATGGAGAAAAATAATTCAAAACAGGCAAAATTTTCACGAAGATAGTATGAAGAGGTAAGTTTTACTCACTCTCTTTTTAAAGAAAGGAAAATGGATAAAAGCTCCACCTCAGGAAGTATTAGACTCATGCAATCTAATCTACAAAAAGTTTTCAACTCACACCAGTCGACTGACCATTGGCAAAAAGTCTACAAGCAATAAATGCTGAAGAGGTTTTAGAGAACTGTGTACCCTCTAGCTGCTGGTGAGATGTAAAAGGGTTAAACGCTAATAATGAGAACAGAAAGGAGCTGCGTTGAAAAGGAAAAATTGAGGTACCATTCAAACCAGCAGGCGCACCAATGGGCCTCTCACCGGAGAAGTCCAGAATGAAGAAGACCCGGGCTGCAAAAGCTGCACTGCAGCCTTATTCACAATAGACAAGACAGTGAAGCAACCAAAATGTCCATCAACAGATGAAAGGATAAAGAAGTGGTCCCTGTACACAATGAATACTAGCCATGGAAAACAAGGAAACACTGCTCTTTGAGGCACCATAGATGATCTTGGAGATAATCACAGAACATGAGGTAAGTCGGAAAGCAAAAGTCCTATATCCTATGATATCACTTATAGGCGTTATCTACTAACTGACACAAATGAACATATTTCCACAGAGAAAGTCAATCACAGACTTATTAAAAAAAAAAAACTATGCTTATCTAAAAGGAAAGGTGGGGGGAATGGATAAATGAAGATTAGCGTTACCATATGTATACAAATACATATTATATACATATAACAAAAAGACCGACCATAGAGCAAGGAAGGTTTACGGAACACTCTGTAATAATTTACACGGGAAGAGGATCTCTACATAAATAGGTGTATAGAATATGTAGATGAACCAGAGTGTGTACACCTTGGACAAGCAACATTCTAACCATTACCCCAATTGAAAACAATTAAAACAACGAACTAGGAGTAATGAGACATCAGCTTATGGGGGGTTTTCCTGGCACATTCCATTCAAATTTACAACCCAGGCAAACGACTTCCAGAACGGCTCTGCCGCCCTAGTACCCAGATTTGGGAATGGAGAAATGCTGCATCCTTGTGGCCGTTTCCCACAACAGCAGCTTTCAACCCACTGCAAAAGGTCACTAAATATTCACCAATTGCAGTGCTGTAAATGACACCTGCCCTCCAAAAAATACTGAGGTCGGAAATCGACCAAAAACTTCTAGAGTGCAACCTTCCAAAAAGAAAATTTGAAGAGGTATATTATACTCCCACTTTTTTTCTTTTTTCTTTGAACAGAAAAGAAAAAGGCGTGGAAAAATGATGAATTGTAGGAATTTTTACAGACATGTAAACCCAAATTACAAAAACCTATCAGCTCACACCAGTCAGAATGGCCATCAACAAAAACGCTGCAAACAAGAAGTGCTGACGTGATTGTGGAGAAATGCGTACCCTCGATTCTAAGGGGGACGTGGTAAGAGCCACTAATGCAAGCACAATTGAGGTGCCTTGAAAACGTAAACGCTGAGCTACCATACCAGTCAATCAATCATACCCACTGCTGGGCCTATCACCTGAGAAAATGAAAATCAAAAATCACAGGCTGGCAATGCTGCACTCCAGCAATATTTACCATAGGCAACACTTGGAAGCAACGAAAATGTCCATCAACAGAGGAATGCACCAAGAAGTGGTCCATGTACACAATGGAATATTAGCCATGGAAAACACTGAAGCACTGCTCTTTGAGGCACCATAGATGAGCCTGGAGATAATCACAAAACATGAAGTAGGTCGGAAAGCAAAAGAACTATAGCCTATATTATCACTTATGGCATTATCTAATAACTGACACAGATGAAAATATTTCCAAAGAGAAAGACACTCACAGGCTGAGAGAACAAACTATGCTCATCTAAAAGGAAAGGAGGGGGGAAATTGAGAAATGAAGGTTAGTGTTACTATACATATACAAATACATATTATATGCATGTATCAAAAAGACCGAACATATAGCAAGAGAGGTCGACGGAACACTGTAATATTTTACATGGGAAGAGGATCTGTACATTAATAGACATACATAATGTACAAATGAACCAGATTGTGTACACCTAGGACAAACTATATTCTAAACTTTACCCAGATTAAAAAAAAGTTTAAAAACCAAGAAGAAGGAATGAGACCTAAACTTATGGGGATTTCTCCTGGCAAATTCCATTCCAATTTACAACCTAGGACAATGACTTCCAGAAAGGCTCTGCTGCCCTAGCACCCAGAATGGGGAATGGAGAAATGCTACCTCCTTGTGGCCGTTTCCCACAACAGCAGCTTTGAACCCACTGCAAAAGGTCACTAAATTTTCACCAACTTGCAGTTCTGTAAATGACACCTGACCTCCAGAAACTTTCTGGGGTCAAAAATCGACCACAAAATTCAGAAGAGGGCAACCTTCGAAGAAGACAATTTCAAGAGCTATATTGTACTCACGGTTTTTTCTTTTAAGAGAAAAGAAAAAGACGTAGGAATATGATGGATTTTAAAAATTTTAATGACATGCATACCTATATTACAAAAACCTATCAGCTCACAGCAGTCAGAATGGCCATTAGGAAAAAATGCTGCAAAAAATAAACGGTGAAGGGAGAGTGGAGAAATGCGTACCCTCGGTTGTAAGGGGGGGCATGTAAAGAGCCACTAAAGAAAACACAATGTAGGTGCTTTGAAAAGGGAGACATTTGAGCTACCAGTCAATCAATCACAACCACTGCTGGGCCTATCACCTGAGAAAATGAGAATCAAAAAGTCACAGGCTGGCAAACCTGTACGCCAGCAAGATTTACCATAGCCAGCACTTGGAAGCAATGAAAATGTCCATCAACCGAGGAACGCACCAAGAAGAAGTGGTCCACGTACACAATGGAATATTACTCTAATAATAAATATAAATTAAATTTAAAAACAAACAAAAGCAAGGAGACATCAACATTTGTGGGTTTACCCGGGCACATTGCACTCTAATTTATAACCGAAGAACACCCCTGGCCGGTAGGTCTGTTTCCCTAGTACCAGCATGGGGAACGTAGAAAGGCTGCCGCTCTCTGGCTGTTACCTGCAAAAGCAGGTTTAAAGCCTGAGCTAATGGTCACTTCATATGAACAAGTACTGCAGGGCTGTAAATGAAACCTGCCCTCAAAATGTCTTGAGGGAGATAATGGCCAAAATATTTCCAATGGTGACACATACTTTAAGAAAACACTTTGAAGAAATAAGCTCTAATCACAGCTGGAAAAACAAAAAGGACATGTCTTAAAGCTCAATTTCAACGCATTATGAGACACATGCAAATTCAACCACAAAGAGGTATCAGCTCACACCACTCAGAATAACCATCAGCAAAAACTGCAAAGAATAAATGCTGAAGGTGCTGGGAAGAAATACATACCCTCCACTTTAAGTGGGACGTAACCTGGAAAGAGCCACTAAGGAGAACAGAATAGAGGTGCCTTTAAAGGTAAACATTGAGCTACCTATGATCCAGCAGACCTACTCCTGGACCTATAAACTAAGAAGACAGAATTGGAAGGACACAGGCACGCAAATCTGCATCGCATAGTATTACAGTAGCCAAGATATGGAAGTAACCAAAAAGTCCACCGACAGATGGGTGGACAGAGAAGAACTGCTACCTGTACAGATGGAATATGAGCTAGTGAAAAAATGAAACAGTGCCATTTGCAGCACCATAGAGGAGTCTAGAAGTAATCACGCAACTTGGAGTAAGTGAGAAAGCGAAAGACACATGTCCTATCATATCACATATAGGTGTTACCTAAAAGATGTTACAAACAAAGACATTTCCACAGAGAAACACTATCATAGATTCATTACAAAAACTTATGGTTCACCAAATGGAAAGGTGTGAGGATTGGATACCTCACCATATTGAGGTTAACAGAGAGATACAAACACATGTGGAATATATAATCACCAAAGACGTACGCAATACCAAGAGAAGACTACTCAACATTGTGTCATAACCTACATGGGAAAAGGATCCGAAGAAGACTAGATATATGCATATGTGTGAAAGTACCACATCTCGCACTCCTGGAACAAACAAAACATTGTAATCAAGTTGGCTGTGATAAAAAATAAAAATTAAGTTAAAAATACCAACAAGAAGTAATGAGACATAAATTAAAGGGCTTTTTCCTCGCACATTCCATTCTAATTTACAACCTAGAACACCACTTCCATTAAGGCTCTGTTGCCCTAGTAACCAGATTTGGTAAAGGAGAAATGCTGCCGCCTTGTGGCCGATTCCCGCAAGAGCAGCTTT
Source organism: Eschrichtius robustus (assembly GCF_028021215.1). Lineage (NCBI taxonomy): Eukaryota > Metazoa > Chordata > Mammalia > Artiodactyla > Eschrichtiidae > Eschrichtius > Eschrichtius robustus. The sequence goes on along the minus strand of NW_027175140.1, from coordinate 657,586 downwards.
TAACCCAAAGCTAATGGTCACTTACCATTCACAAAGACTCAGGGCTGTAAAGGACAACTGCCCTGAAAATTGTGCTGAGGTAGGGAATGGAGAAAAAGAATTCAAAGCAGGCAAAATTTTCACGAAGATAGTATGAAGAGGTAAGTTTTACTCACTCTCTTTTTAAAGAAAGGAAAATGGATAAAAGCTCCACCTCAGGAAGTATTAGACTCATGCAATCTAATCTACAAAAAGTTTTCAACTCACACCAGTCGACTGACCATTGGCAAAAAGTCTACAAGCAATAAATGCTGAAGAGGTTTTAGAGAACTGTGTACCCTCTAGCTGCTGGTGAGATGTAAAAGGGTTAAACGCTAATAATGAGAACAGAAAGGAGCTGCGTTGAAAAGGAAAAATTGAGGTACCATTCAATCCAGCAGGCGCACCAATGGGCCTCTCACCGGAGAAGACCAGAATGAAGAAGACCCGGGCTGCAAAAGCTGCAGTGCAGCCTTATTCACAATAGACAAGACAGTGAAGCAACCAAAATGTCCATCAACAGATGAAAGGATAAAGAAGTGGTCCCTGTACACAATGAATACTAGCCATGGAAAACAATGAAACACTGCTCTTTGAGGCACCATAGATGATCTTGGAGATAATCACAGAACATGAGGTAAGTCGGAAAGCAAAAGTCCTATATCCTATGATATCACTTATAGGCGTTATCTAATAACTGACACAAATGAACATATTTCCACAGAGAAAGTCAATCACAGACTTATTAAAAAAAAAAAAAAACTATGCTTATCTAAAAGGAAAGGTGGGGGGAATGGATAAATGAAGATTAGCGATACCATATGTATACAAATACATATTATATACATATATCAAAAAGACCGACCGTAGAGCAAGGAAGGTTTACGGAACACTCTGTAATAATTTACACGGGAAGAGGATCTCTACATAAATAGGTGTATAGAATATGTAGATGAACCAGAGTGTGTACACCTTGGACAAGCAACATTCTAACCATTACCCCAATTGAAAACAATTAAAACAACGAACTAGGAGTAATGAGACATCAGCTTATGGGGGCTTTTCCTGGCACATTCCATTCAAATTTACAACCCAGGCAAACGACTTCCAGAACGGCTCTGCTGCCCTAGTACCCAGATTTGGGAATGGAGAAATGCTGCATCCTTGTGGCCGTTTCCCACAACAGCAGCTTTCAACCCACTGCAAAAGGTCACTAAATATTCACCAATTGCAGTGCTGTAAATGACACCTGCCCTCCAAAAAATACTGAGGTCGGAAATCGACCAAAAACTTCTAGAGTGCAACCTTCCAAAAAGAAAATTTGAAGAGGTATATTATACTCCCACTTTTTTTCTTTTTTCTTTGAACAGAAAAGAAAAAGGCGTGGAAAAATGATGAATTGTAGGAATTTTTACAGACATGTAAACCCAAATTACAAAAACCTATCAGCTCACACCAGTCAGAATGGCCATCAACAAAAACGCTGCAAACAAGAAATGCTGACGTGATTGTGGAGAAATGCGTACCCTCGATTCTAAGGGGGACGTGGTAAGAGCCACTAATGCAAGCACAATTGAGGTGCCTTGAAAAGGTAAACATTGAGCTACCATACCAGTCAATCAATCATACCCACTGCTGGGCCTATCACCTGAGAAAATGAAAACCCAAAATCACAGGCTGGCAATCCTGCACTCCAGCAATATTTACCATAGGCAACACTTGGAAGCAACGAAAATGTCCATCAACAGAGGAATGCACCAAGAAGTGGTCCATGTACACAATGGAATATTAGCCATGGAAAACACTGAAGCACTGCTCTTTGAGGCACCATAGATGAGCCTGGAGATAATCACAAAACATGAAGTAGGTCGGAAAGCAAAAGAACTATAGCCTATATTATCACTTATGGCATTATCTAATAACTGACACAGATGAAAATATTTCCAAAGAGAAAGACACTCACAGGCTGAGAGAACAAACTATGCTCATCTAAAAGGAAAGGAGGGGGGAAATTGAGAAATGAAGGTTAGTGTTACTATACATATACAAATACATATTATACGCATGTATCAAAAAGACCGAACATATAGCAAGAGAGGTCGACGGAACACTGTAATATTTTACATGGGAAGAGGATCTGTACATTAATAGACATACATAATGTACAAATGAACCAGATTGTGTACACCTAGGACAAACTATATTCTAAACTTTACCCAGATTAAAAAAAAGTTTAAAAACCAAGAAGAAGGAATGAGACCTAAACTTATGGGGATTTCTCCTGGCAAATTCCATTCCAATTTACAACCTAGGACAATGACTTCCAGAAAGGCTCTGCTGCCCTAGCACCCAGAATGGGGAATGGAGAAATGCTACCTCCTTGTGGCCGTTTCCCACAACAGCAGCTTTGAACCCACTGCAAAAGGTCACTAAATTTTCACCAACTTGCAGTTCTGTAAATGACACCTGACCTCCAGAAACTTTCTGGGGTCAAAAATCGACCACAAAATTCAGAAGAGGGCAACCTTCGAAGAAGACAATTTCAAGAGCTATATTGTACTCACGGTTTTTTCTTTTAAGAGAAAAGAAAAAGACGTAGGAATATGATGGATTTTAAAAATTTTAATGACATGCATACCTATATTACAAAAACCTATCAGCTCACAGCAGTCAGAATGGCCATTAGGAAAAAATGCTGCAAAAAATAAACGGTGAAGGGAGAGTGGAGAAATGCGTACCCTCGGTTGTAAGGGGGGGCATGTAAAGAGCCACTAAAGAAAACACAATGTAGGTGCTTTGAAAAGGGAGACATTTGAGCTACCAGTCAATCAATCACAACCACTGCTGGGCCTATCACCTGAGAAAATGAGAATCAAAAAGTCACAGGCTGGCAAACCTGTACGCCAGCAAGATTTACCATAGCCAGCACTTGGAAGCAATGAAAATGTCCATCAACCGAGGAACGCACCAAGAAGAAGTGGTCCACGTACACAATGGAATATTACTCTAATAATAAATATAAATTAAATTTAAAAACAAACAAAAGCAAGGAGACATCAACATTTGTGGGTTTACCCGGGCACATTGCACTCTAATTTATAACCGAAGAACACCCCTGGCCGGTAGGTCTGTTTCCCTAGTACCAGCATGGGGAACGTAGAAAGGCTGCCGCTCTCTGGCTGTTACCTGCAAAAGCAGGTTTAAAGCCTGAGCTAATGGTCACTTCATATGAACAAGTACTACAGGGCTGTAAATGAAACCTGCCCTCAAAATGTCTTGAGGGAGATAATGGCCAAAATATTTCCAATGGTGACACATACTTTAAGAAAACACTTTGAAGAAATAAGCTCTAATCACAGCTGGAAAAACAAAAAGGACATGTCTTAAAGCTCAATTTCAACGCATTATGAGACACATGCAAATTCAACCACAAAGAGGTATCAGCTCACACCACTCAGAATAACCATCAGCAAAAACTACAAAGAATAAATGCTGAAGGTGCTGGGAAGAAATACATACCCTCCACTTTAAGTGGGACGTAACCTGGAAAGAGCCACTAAGGAGAACAGAATAGAGGTCCCTTTAAAGGTAAACATTGAGCTACCATATGATCCAGCAGACCTATTCCTGGACCTATAAACTAAGAAGACAGAATTGGAAGGACACAGGCACGCAAATCTGCATCGCATAGTATTACAGTAGCCAAGATATGGAAGTAACCAAAGAGTCCACCGACAGATGGGTGGACAGAGAAGAACTGCTACCTGTACAGATGGAATATGAGCTAGTGAAAAAATGAAACAGTGCCATTTGCACCACCATAGAGGAGTCTAGAAGTAATCACGCAACTTGGAGTAAGTGAGAAAGCGAAAGACACATGTCCTATCATATCACATATAGGTGTTACCTAAAAGATGATACAAACAAAGACATTTCCACAGAGAAACACTATCATAGATTCATTACAAAAACTTATGGTTCACCAAATGGAAAGGTGTGAGGATTGGATACCTCACCATATTGAGGTTAACAGAGAGATACAAACACATGTGGAATATATAATCACCAAAGACGTACGCAATACCAAGAGAAGACTACTCAACATTGTGTCATAACCTACATGGGAAAAGGATCCGAAGAAGACTAGATATATGCATATGTGTGAAAGTACCACATCTCACACTCCTGGAACAAACAAAACATTGTAATCAAGTTGGCTGTGATAAAAAATAAATATTAAGTTAAAAATACCAACAAGAAGTAATGAGACATAAATTAAAGGGCTTTTTCCTCACACATTCCATTCTAATTTACAACCTAGAACACCACTTCCAATAAGGCTCTGTTGCCCTAGTAACCAGATTTGGTAAAGGAGAAATGCTGCCGCCTTGTGGCCAATTCCCGCAAGAGCAGCTTTTAACCCACAGCTAATGGTCACTTACCATTCACAAGGACTCAGGGCTGCAAAGGACACCTGCCCTCAAAATTGTGCTGAGGTAGGGAATGGAGAAAAATAATTCAAAACAGGCAAAATTTTCACGAAGATAGTATGAAGAGGTAAGTTTTACTCACTCTCTTTTTAAAGAAAGGAAAATGGATAAAAGCTCCACCTCAGGAAGTATTAGACTCATGCAATCTAATCTACAAAAAGTTTTCAACTCACACCAGTCGACTGACCATTGGCAAAAAGTCTACAAGCAATAAATGCTGAAGAGGTTTTAGAGAACTGTGTACCCTCTAGCTGCTGGTGAGATGTAAAAGGGTTAAACGCTAATAATGAGAACAGAAAGGAGCTGCGTTGAAAAGGAAAAATTGAGGTACCATTCAAACCAGCAGGCGCACCAATGGGCCTCTCACCGGAGAAGTCCAGAATGAAGAAGACCCGGGCTGCAAAAGCTGCACTGCAGCCTTATTCACAATAGACAAGACAGTGAAGCAACCAAAATGTCCATCAACAGATGAAAGGATAAAGAAGTGGTCCCTGTACACAATGAATACTAGCCATGGAAAACAAGGAAACACTGCTCTTTGAGGCACCATAGATGATCTTGGAGATAATCACAGAACATGAGGTAAGTCGGAAAGCAAAAGTCCTATATCCTACGATATCACTTATAGGCGTTATCTACTAACTGACACAAATGAACATATTTCCACAGAGAAAGTCAATCACAGACTTATTAAAAAAAAAAACTATGCTTATCTAAAAGGAAAGGTGGGGGGAATGGATAAATGAAGATTAGCGTTACCATATGTATACAAATACATATTATATACATATAACAAAAAGACCGACCATAGAGCAAGTAAGGTTTACGGAACACTCTGTAATAATTTACACGGGAAGAGGATCTCTACATAAATAGGTGTATAGAATATGTAGATGAACCAGAGTGTGTACACCTTGGACAAGCAACATTCTAACCATTACCCCAATTGAAAACAATTAAAACAACGAACTAGGAGTAATGAGACATCAGCTTATGGGGGGTTTTCCTGGCACATTCCATTCAAATTTACAACCCAGGCAAACGACTTCCAGAACGGCTCTGCCGCCCTAGTACCCAGATTTGGGAATGGAGAAATGCTGCATCCTTGTGGCCGTTTCCCACAACAGCAGCTTTCAACCCACTGCAAAAGGTCACTAAATATTCACCAATTGCAGTGCTGTAAATGACACCTGCCCTCCAAAAAATACTGAGGTCGGAAATCGACCAAAAACTTCTAGAGTGCAACCTTCCAAAAAGAAAATTTGAAGAGGTATATTATACTCCCACTTTTTTTCTTTTTTCTTTGAACAGAAAAGAAAAAGGCGTGGAAAAATGATGAATTGTAGGAATTTTTACAGACATGTAAACCCAAATTACAAAAACCTATCAGCTCACACCAGTCAGAATGGCCATCAACAAAAACGCTGCAAACAAGAAGTGCTGACGTGATTGTGGAGAAATGCGTACCCTCGATTCTAAGGGGGACGTGGTAAGAGCCACTAATGCAAGCACAATTGAGGTGCCTTGAAAACGTAAACGCTGAGCTACCATACCAGTCAATCAATCATACCCACTGCTGGGCCTATCACCTGAGAAAATGAAAATCAAAAATCACAGGCTGGCAATGCTGCACTCCAGCAATATTTACCATAGGCAACACTTGGAAGCAACGAAAATGTCCATCAACAGAGGAATGCACCAAGAAGTGGTCCATGTACACAATGGAATATTAGCCATGGAAAACACTGAAGCACTGCTCTTTGAGGCACCATAGATGAGCCTGGAGATAATCACAAAACATGAAGTAGGTCGGAAAGCAAAAGAACTATAGCCTATATTATCACTTATGGCATTATCTAATAACTGACACAGATGAAAATATTTCCAAAGAGAAAGACACTCACAGGCTGAGAGAACAAACTATGCTCATCTAAAAGGAAAGGAGGGGGGAAATTGAGAAATGAAGGTTAGTGTTACTATACATATACAAATACATATTATATGCATGTATCAAAAAGACCGAACATATAGCAAGAGAGGTCGACGGAACACTGTAATATTTTACATGGGAAGAGGATCTGTACATTAATAGACATACATAATGTACAAATGAACCAGATTGTGTACACCTAGGACAAACTATATTCTAAACTTTACCCAGATTAAAAAAAAGTTTAAAAACCAAGAAGAAGGAATGAGACCTAAACTTATGGGGATTTCTCCTGGCAAATTCCATTCCAATTTACAACCTAGGACAATGACTTCCAGAAAGGCTCTGCTGCCCTAGCACCCAGAATGGGGAATGGAGAAATGCTACCTCCTTGTGGCCGTTTCCCACAACAGCAGCTTTGAACCCACTGCAAAAGGTCACTAAATTTTCACCAACTTGCAGTTCTGTAAATGACACCTGACCTCCAGAAACTTTCTGGGGTCAAAAATCGACCACAAAATTCAGAAGAGGGCAACCTTCGAAGAAGACAATTTCAAGAGCTATATTGTACTCACGGTTTTTTCTTTTAAGAGAAAAGAAAAAGACGTAGGAATATGATGGATTTTAAAAATTTTAATGACATGCATACCTATATTACAAAAACCTATCAGCTCACAGCAGTCAGAATGGCCATTAGGAAAAAATGCTGCAAAAAATAAACGGTGAAGGGAGAGTGGAGAAATGCGTACCCTCGGTTGTAAGGGGGGGCATGTAAAGAGCCACTAAAGAAAACACAATGTAGGTGCTTTGAAAAGGGAGACATTTGAGCTACCAGTCAATCAATCACAACCACTGCTGGGCCTATCACCTGAGAAAATGAGAATCAAAAAGTCACAGGCTGGCAAACCTGTACGCCAGCAAGATTTACCATAGCCAGCACTTGGAAGCAATGAAAATGTCCATCAACCGAGGAACGCACCAAGAAGAAGTGGTCCACGTACACAATGGAATATTACTCTAATAATAAATATAAATTAAATTTAAAAACAAACAAAAGCAAGGAGACATCAACATTTGTGGGTTTACCCGGGCACATTGCACTCTAATTTATAACCGAAGAACACCCCTGGCCGGTAGGTCTGTTTCCCTAGTACCAGCATGGGGAACGTAGAAAGGCTGCCGCTCTCTGGCTGTTACCTGCAAAAGCAGGTTTAAAGCCTGAGCTAATGGTCACTTCATATGAACAAGTACTGCAGGGCTGTAAATGAAACCTGCCCTCAAAATGTCTTGAGGGAGATAATGGCCAAAATATTTCCAATGGTGACACATACTTTAAGAAAACACTTTGAAGAAATAAGCTCTAATCACAGCTGGAAAAACAAAAAGGACATGTCTTAAAGCTCAATTTCAACGCATTATGAGACACATGCAAATTCAACCACAAAGAGGTATCAGCTCACACCACTCAGAATAACCATCAGCAAAAACTGCAAAGAATAAATGCTGAAGGTGCTGGGAAGAAATACATACCCTCCACTTTAAGTGGGACGTAACCTGGAAAGAGCCACTAAGGAGAACAGAATAGAGGTGCCTTTAAAGGTAAACATTGAGCTACCTATGATCCAGCAGACCTACTCCTGGACCTATAAACTAAGAAGACAGAATTGGAAGGACACAGGCACGCAAATCTGCATCGCATAGTATTACAGTAGCCAAGATATGGAAGTAACCAAAAAGTCCACCGACAGATGGGTGGACAGAGAAGAACTGCTACCTGTACAGATGGAATATGAGCTAGTGAAAAAATGAAACAGTGCCATTTGCAGCACCATAGAGGAGTCTAGAAGTAATCACGCAACTTGGAGTAAGTGAGAAAGCGAAAGACACATGTCCTATCATATCACATATAGGTGTTACCTAAAAGATGTTACAAACAAAGACATTTACACAGAGAAACACTATCATAGATTCATTACAAAAACTTATGGTTCACCAAATGGAAAGGTGTGAGGATTGGATACCTCACCATATTGAGGTTAACAGAGAGATACAAACACATGTGGAATATATAATCACCAAAGACGTACGCAATACCAAGAGAAGACTACTCAACATTGTGTCATAACCTACATGGGAAAAGGATCCGAAGAAGACTAGATATATGCATATGTGTGAAAGTACCACATCTCGCACTCCTGGAACAAACAAAACATTGTAATCAAGTTGGCTGTGATAAAAAATAAAAATTAAGTTAAAAATACCAACAAGAAGTAATGAGACATAAATTAAAGGGCTTTTTCCTCGCACATTCCATTCTAATTTACAACCTAGAACACCACTTCCATTAAGGCTCTGTTGCCCTAGTAACCAGATTTGGTAAAGGAGAAATGCTGCCGCCTTGTGGCCGATTCCCGCAAGAGCAGCTTTTAACCCAAAGCTAATGGTCACTTACCATTCACAAAGACTCAGGGCTGTAAAGGACAACTGCCCTGAAAATTGTGCTGAGGTAGGGAATGGAGAAAAAGAATTCAAAGCAGGCAAAATTTTCACGAAGATAGTATGAAGAGGTAAGTTTTACTCACTCTCTTTTTAAAGAAAGGAAAATGGATAAAAGCTCCACCTCAGGAAGTATTAGACTCATGCAATCTAATCTACAAAAAGTTTTCAACTCACACCAGTCGACTGACCATTGGCAAAAAGTCTACAAGCAATAAATGCTGAAGAGGTTTTAGAGAACTGTGTACCCTCTAGCTGCTGGTGAGATGTAAAAGGGTTAAACGCTAATAATGAGAACAGAAAGGAGCTGCGTTGAAAAGGAAAAATTGAGGTACCATTCAATCCAGCAGGCGCACCAATGGGCCTCTCACCGGAGAAGACCAGAATGAAGAAGACCCGGGCTGCAAAAGCTGCACTGCAGCCTTATTCACAATAGACAAGACAGTGAAGCAACCAAAATGTCCATCAACAGATGAAAGGATAAAGAAGTGGTCCCTGTACACAATGAATACTAGCCATGGAAAACAATGAAACACTGCTCTTTGAGGCACCATAGATGATCTTGGAGATAATCACAGAACATGAGGTAAGTCGGAAAGCAAAAGTCCTATATCCTATGATATCACTTATAGGCGTTATCTAATAACTGACACAAATGAACATATTTCCACAGAGAAAGTCAATCACAGACTTATTAAAAAAAAAAAAAAACTATGCTTATCTAAAAGGAAAGGTGGGGGGAATGGATAAATGAAGATTAGCGATACCATATGTATACAAATACATATTATATACATATATCAAAAAGACCGACCGTAGAGCAAGGAAGGTTTACGGAACACTCTGTAATAATTTACACGGGAAGAGGATCTCTACATAAATAGGTGTATAGAATATGTAGATGAACCAGAGTGTGTACACCTTGGACAAGCAACATTCTAACCATTACCCCAATTGAAAACAATTAAAACAACGAACTAGGAGTAATGAGACATCAGCTTATGGGGGCTTTTCCTGGCACATTCCATTCAAATTTACAACCCAGGCAAACGACTTCCAGAACGGCTCTGCTGCCCTAGTACCCAGATTTGGGAATGGAGAAATGCTGCATCCTTGTGGCCGTTTCCCACAACAGCAGCTTTCAACCCACTGCAAAAGGTCACTAAATATTCACCAATTGCAGTGCTGTAAATGACACCTGCCCTCCAAAAAATACTGAGGTCGGAAATCGACCAAAAACTTCTAGAGTGCAACCTTCCAAAAAGAAAATTTGAAGAGGTATATTATACTCCCACTTTTTTTCTTTTTTCTTTGAACAGAAAAGAAAAAGGCGTGGAAAAATGATGAATTGTAGGAATTTTTACAGACATGTAAACCCAAATTACAAAAACCTATCAGCTCACACCAGTCAGAATGGCCATCAACAAAAACGCTGCAAACAAGAAATGCTGACGTGATTGTGGAGAAATGCGTACCCTCGATTCTAAGGGGGACGTGGTAAGAGCCACTAATGCAAGCACAATTGAGGTGCCTTGAAAAGGTAAACATTGAGCTACCATACCAGTCAATCAATCATACCCACTGCTGGGCCTATCACCTGAGAAAATGAAAACCCAAAATCACAGGCTGGCAATCCTGCACTCCAGCAATATTTACCATAGGCAACACTTGGAAGCAACGAAAATGTCCATCAACAGAGGAATGCACCAAGAAGTGGTCCATGTACACAATGGAATATTAGCCATGGAAAACACTGAAGCACTGCTCTTTGAGGCACCATAGATGAGCCTGGAGATAATCACAAAACATGAAGTAGGTCGGAAAGCAAAAGAACTATAGCCTATATTATCACTTATGGCATTATCTAATAACTGACACAGATGAAAATATTTCCAAAGAGAAAGACACTCACAGGCTGAGAGAACAAACTATGCTCATCTAAAAGGAAAGGAGGGGGGAAATTGAGAAATGAAGGTTAGTGTTACTATACATATACAAATACATATTATACGCATGTATCAAAAAGACCGAACATATAGCAAGAGAGGTCGACGGAACACTGTAATATTTTACATGGGAAGAGGATCTGTACATTAATAGACATACATAATGTACAAATGAACCAGATTGTGTACACCTAGGACAAACTATATTCTAAACTTTACCCAGATTAAAAAAAAGTTTAAAAACCAAGAAGAAGGAATGAGACCTAAACTTATGGGGATTTCTCCTGGCAAATTCCATTCCAATTTACAACCTAGGACAATGACTTCCAGAAAGGCTCTGCTGCCCTAGCACCCAGAATGGGGAATGGAGAAATGCTACCTCCTTGTGGCCGTTTCCCACAACAGCAGCTTTGAACCCACTGCAAAAGGTCACTAAATTTTCACCAACTTGCAGTTCTGTAAATGACACCTGACCTCCAGAAACTTTCTGGGGTCAAAAATCGACCACAAAATTCAGAAGAGGGCAACCTTCGAAGAAGACAATTTCAAGAGCTATATTGTACTCACGGTTTTTTCTTTTAAGAGAAAAGAAAAAGACGTAGGAATATGATGGATTTTAAAAATTTTAATGACATGCATACCTATATTACAAAAACCTATCAGCTCACAGCAGTCAGAATGGCCATTAGGAAAAAATGCTGCAAAAAATAAACGGTGAAGGGAGAGTGGAGAAATGCGTACCCTCGGTTGTAAGGGGGGGCATGTAAAGAGCCACTAAAGAAAACACAATGTAGGTGCTTTGAAAAGGGAGACATTTGAGCTACCAGTCAATCAATCACAACCACTGCTGGGCCTATCACCTGAGAAAATGAGAATCAAAAAGTCACAGGCTGGCAAACCTGTACGCCAGCAAGATTTACCATAGCCAGCACTTGGAAGCAATGAAAATGTCCATCAACCGAGGAACGCACCAAGAAGAAGTGGTCCACGTACACAATGGAATATTACTCTAATAATAAATATAAATTAAATTTAAAAACAAACAAAAGCAAGGAGACATCAACATTTGTGGGTTTACCCGGGCACATTGCACTCTAATTTATAACCGAAGAACACCCCTGGCCGGTAGGTCTGTTTCCCTAGTACCAGCATGGGGAACGTAGAAAGGCTGCCGCTCTCTGGCCGTTACCTGCAAAAGCAGGTTTAAAGCCTGAGCTAATGGTCACTTCATATGAACAAGTACTGCAGGGCTGTAAATGAAACCTGCCCTCAAAATGTCTTGAGGGAGATAATGGCCAAAATATTTCCAATGGTGACACATACTTTAAGAAAACACTTTGAAGAAATAAGCTCTAATCACAGCTGGAAAAACAAAAAGGACATGTCTTAAAGCTCAATTTCAACGCATTATGAGACACATGCAAATTCAACCACAAAGAGGTATCAGCTCACACCACTCAGAATAACCATCAGCAAAAACTGCAAAGAATAAATGCTGAAGGTGCTGGGAAGAAATACATACCCTCCACTTTAAGTGGGACGTAACCTGGAAAGAGCCACTAAGGAGAACAGAATAGAGGTGCCTTTAAAGGTAAACATTGAGCTACCTATGATCCAGCAGACCTATTCCTGGACCTATAAACTAAGAAGACAGAATTGGAAGGACACAGGCACGCAAATCTGCATCGCATAGTATTACAGTAGCCAAGATATGGAAGTAACCAAAAAGTCCACCGACAGATGGGTGGACAGAGAAGAACTGCTACCTGTACAGATGGAATATGAGCTAGTGAAAAAATGAAACAGTGCCATTTGCAGCACCATAGAGGAGTCTAGAAGTAATCACGCAACTTGGAGTAAGTGAGAAAGCGAAAGACACATGTCCTATCATATCACATATAGGTGTTACCTAAAAGATGTTACAAACAAAGACATTTCCACAGAGAAACACTATCATAGATTCATTACAAAAACTTATGGTTCACCAAATGGAAAGGTGTGAGGATTGGATACCTCACCATATTGAGGTTAACAGAGAGATACAAACACATGTGGAATATATAATCACCAAAGACGTACGCAATACCAAGAGAAGACTACTCAACATTGTGTCATAACCTACATGGGAAAGGGATCCGAAGAAGACTAGATATATGCATATGTGTGAAAGTACCACATCTCGCACTCCTGGAACAAACAAAACATTGTAATCAAGTTGGCTGTGATAAAAAATAAAAATTAAGTTAAAAATACCAACAAGAAGTAATGAGACATAAATAAAAGGGCTTTTTCCTCGCACATTCCATTCTAATTTACAACCTAGAACACCACTTCCAGTAAGGCTCTGTTGCCCTAGTAACCAGATTTGGTAAAGGAGAAATGCTGCCGCCTTGTGGCCGATTCCCGCAAGAGCAGCTTTTAACCCACAGCTAATGGTCACTTACCATTCACAAAGACTCAGGGCTGTAAAGGACAACTGCCCTGAAAATTGTGCTGAGGTAGGGAATGGAGAAAAAGAATTCAAAACAGGCAAAATTTTCACGAAAATAGTATGAAGAGGTAAGTTTTACTCACTCTCTTTTTAAAGAAAGGAAAATGGATAAAAGCTCCACCTCAGGAAGTATTAGACTCATGCAATCTAATCTACAAAAAGTTTTCAACTCACACCAGTCGACTGACCATTGGCAAAAAGTCTACAAGCAATAAATGCTGAAGAGGTTTTAGAGAACTGTGTACCCTCTAGCTGCTGGTGAGATGTAAAAGGGTTAAACGCTAATAATGAGAACAGAAAGGAGCTGCGTTGAAAAGGAAAAATTGAGGTACCATTCAATCCAGCAGGCGCACCAATGGGCCTCTCACCGGAGAAGACCAGAATGAAGAAGACCCGGGCTGCAAAAGCTGCAGTGCAGCCTTATTCACAATAGACAAGACAGTGAAGCAACCAAAATGTCCATCAACAGATGAAAGGATAAAGAAGTGGTCCCTGTACACAATGAATACTAGCCATGGAAAACAATGAAACACTGCTCTTTGAGGCACCATAGATGATCTTGGAGATAATCACAGAACATGAGGTAAGTCGGAAAGCAAAAGTCCTATATCCTATGATATCACTTATAGGCGTTATCTAATAACTGACACAAATGAACATATTTCCACAGAGAAAGTCAATCACAGACTTATTAAAAAAAACTATGCTTATCTAAAAGGAAAGGTGGGGGGAATGGACAAATGAAGATTAGTGTTACCATATGTATAAAATACATATTATATACATATATCAAAAAGACCGACCGTAGAGCAAGGAAGGTTTACGGAACACTCTGTAATAATTTACACGGGAAGAGGATCTCTACATAAATAGGTGTATAGAATATGTAGATGAACCAGAGTGTGTACACCTTGGACAAGCAACATTCTAACCATTACCCCAATTGAAAACAATTAAAACAACGAACTAGGAGTAATGAGACATCAGCTTATGGGGGCTTTTCCTGGCACATTCCATTCAAATTTACAACCCATGCAAACGACTTCCAGAACGGCTCTGCTGCCCTAGTACCCAGATTTGGGAATGGAGAAATGCTGCATACTTGTGGCCGTTTCCCACAACAGCAGCTTTCAACCCACTGCAAAAGGTCACTAAATATTCACCAATTGCAGTGCTGTAAATGACACCTGCCCTCCAAAAAATACTGAGGTCGGAAATCGACCAAAAACTTCTAGAGTGCAACCTTCCAAAAAGAAAATTTGAAGAGGTATATTATACTCCCACTTTTTTTCTTTTTTCTTTGAACAGAAAAGAAAAAGGCGTGGAAAAATGATGAATTGTAGGAATTTTTACAGACATGTAAACCCAAATTACAAAAACCTATCAGCTCACACCAGTCAGAATGGCCATCAACAAAAACGCTGCAAACAAGAAATGCTGACGTGATTGTGGAGAAATGCGTACCCTCGATTCTAAGGGGGACGTGGTAAGAGCCACTAATGCAAGCACAATTGAGGTGCCTTGAAAAGGTAAACGTTGAGCTACCATACCAGTCAATCAATCATACCCACTGCTGGGCCTATCACCTGAGAAAATGAAAACCCAAAATCACAGGCTGGCAATCCTGCACTCCAGCAATATTTACCATAGGCAACACTTGGAAGCAACGAAAATGTCCATCAACAGAGGAATGCACCAAGAAGTGGTCCATGTACACAATGGAATATTAGCCATGGAAAACACTGAAGCACTGCTCTTTGAGGCACCATAGATGAGCCTGGAGATAATCACAAAACATGAAGTAGGTCGGAAAGCAAAAGAACTATAGCCTATATTATCACTTATGGCATTATCTAATAACTGACACAGATGAAAATATTTCCAAAGAGAAAGACACTCACAGGCTGAGAGAACAAACTATGCTCATCTAAAAGGAAAGGAGGGGGGAAATTGAGAAATGAAGGTTAGTGTTACTATACATATACAAATACATATTATATGCATGTATCAAAAAGACCGAACATATAGCAAGAGAGGTCGACGGAACACTGTAATATTTTACATGGGAAGAGGATCTGTACATTAATAGACATACATAATGTACAAATGAACCAGATTGTGTACACCTAGGACAAACTATATTCTAAACTTTACCCAGATTAAAAAAAAGTTTAAAAACCAAGAAGAAGGAATGAGACCTAAACTTATGGGGATTTCTCCTGGCAAATTCCATTCCAATTTACAACCTAGGACAATGACTTCCAGAAAGGCTCTGCTGCCCTAGCACCCAGAATGGGGAATGGAGAAATGCTACCTCCTTGTGGCCGTTTCCCACAACAGCAGCTTTGAACCCACTGCAAAAGGTCACTAAATTTTCACCAACTTGCAGTTCTGTAAATGACACCTGACCTCCAGAAACTTTCTGGGGTCAAAAATCGACCACAAAATTCAGAAGAGGGCAACCTTCGAAGAAGACAATTTCAAGAGCTATATTGTACTCACGGTTTTTTCTTTTAAGAGAAAAGAAAAAGACGTAGGAATATGATGGATTTTAAAAATTTTAATGACATGCATACCTATATTACAAAAACCTATCAGCTCACAGCAGTCAGAATGGCCATTAGGAAAAAATGCTGCAAAAAATAAACGGTGAAGGGAGAGTGGAGAAATGCGTACCCTCGGTTGTAAGGGGGGGCATGTAAAGAGCCACTAAAGAAAACACAATGTAGGTGCTTTGAAAAGGGAGACATTTGAGCTACCAGTCAATCAATCACAACCACTGCTGGGCCTATCACCTGAGAAAATGAGAATCAAAAAGTCACAGGCTGGCAAACCTGTACGCCAGCAAGATTTACCATAGCCAGCACTTGGAAGCAATGAAAATGTCCATCAACCGAGGAACGCACCAAGAAGAAGTGGTCCACGTACACAATGGAATATTACTCTAATAATAAATATAAATTAAATTTAAAAACAAACAAAAGCAAGGAGACATCAACATTTGTGGGTTTACCCGGGCACATTGCACTCTAATTTATAACCGAAGAACACCCCTGGCCGGTAGGTCTGTTTCCCTAGTACCAGCATGGGGAACGTAGAAAGGCTGCCGCTCTCTGGCTGTTACCTGCAAAAGCAGGTTTAAAGCCTGAGCTAATGGTCACTTCATATGAACAAGTACTACAGGGCTGTAAATGAAACCTGCCCTCAAAATGTCTTGAGGGAGATAATGGCCAAAATATTTCCAATGGTGACACATACTTTAAGAAAACACTTTGAAGAAATAAGCTCTAATCACAGCTGGAAAAACAAAAAGGACATGTCTTAAAGCTCAATTTCAACGCATTATGAGACACATGCAAATTCAACCACAAAGAGGTATCAGCTCACACCACTCAGAATAACCATCAGCAAAAACTACAAAGAATAAATGCTGAAGGTGCTGGGAAGAAATACATACCCTCCACTTTAAGTGGGACGTAACCTGGAAAGAGCCACTAAGGAGAACAGAATAGAGGTGCCTTTAAAGGTAAACATTGAGCTACCATATGATCCAGCAGACCTATTCCTGGACCTATAAACTAAGAAGACAGAATTGGAAGGACACAGGCACGCAAATCTGCATCGCATAGTATTACAGTAGCCAAGATATGGAAGTAACCAAAGAGTCCACCGACAGATGGGTGGACAGAGAAGAACTGCTACCTGTACAGATGGAATATGAGCTAGTGAAAAAATGAAACAGTGCCATTTGCAGCACCATAGAGGAGTCTAGAAGTAATCACGCAACTTGGAGTAAGTGAGAAAGCGAAAGACACATGTCCTATCATATCACATATAGGTGTTACCTAAAAGATGATACAAACAAAGACATTTCCACAGAGAAACACTATCATAGATTCATTACAAAAACTTATGGTTCACCAAATGGAAAGGTGTGAGGATTGGATACCTCACCATATTGAGGTTAACAGAGAGATACAAACACATGTGGAATATATAATCACCAAAGACGTACGCAATACCAAGAGAAGACTACTCAACATTGTGTCATAACCTACATGGGAAAAGGATCCGAAGAAGACTAGATATATGCATATGTGTGAAAGTACCACATCTCACACTCCTGGAACAAACAAAACATTGTAATCAAGTTGGCTGTGATAAAAAATAAATATTAAGTTAAAAATACCAACAAGAAGTAATGAGACATAAATTAAAGGGCTTTTTCCTCACACATTCCATTCTAATTTACAACCTAGAACACCACTTCCAATAAGGCTCTGTTGCCCTAGTAACCAGATTTGGTAAAGGAGAAATGCTGCCGCCTTGTGGCCAATTCCCGCAAGAGCAGCTTTTAACCCACAGCTAATGGTCACTTACCATTCACAAGGACTCAGGGCTGCAAAGGACACCTGCCCTCAAAATTGTGCTGAGGTAGGGAATGGAGAAAAATAATTCAAAACAGGCAAAATTTTCACGAAGATAGTATGAAGAGGTAAGTTTTACTCACTCTCTTTTTAAAGAAAGGAAAATGGATAAAAGCTCCACCTCAGGAAGTATTAGACTCATGCAATCTAATCTACAAAAAGTTTTCAACTCACACCAGTCGACTGACCATTGGCAAAAAGTCTACAAGCAATAAATGCTGAAGAGGTTTTAGAGAACTGTGTACCCTCTAGCTGCTGGTGAGATGTAAAAGGGTTAAACGCTAATAATGAGAACAGAAAGCAGCTGCGTTGAAAAGGAAAAATTGAGGTACCATTCAATCCAGCAGGCGCACCAATGGGCCTCTCACCGGAGAAGACCAGAATGAAGAAGACCCGGGCTGCAAAAGCTGCAGTGCAGCCTTATTCACAATAGACAAGACAGTGAAGCAACCAAAATGTCCATCAACAGATGAAAGGATAAAGAAGTGGTCCCTGTACACAATGAATACTAGCCATGGAAAACAATGAAACACTGCTCTTTGAGGCACCATAGATGATCTTGGAGATAATCACAGAACATGAGGTAAGTCGGAAAGCAAAAGTCCTATATCCTATGATATCACTTATAGGCGTTATCTAATAACTGACACAAATGAACATATTTCCACAGAGAAAGTCAATCACAGACTTATTAAAAAAAACTATGCTTATCTAAAAGGAAAGGTGGGGGGAATGGACAAATGAAGATTAGTGTTACCATATGTATAAAATACATATTATATACATATATCAAAAAGACCGACCGTAGAGCAAGGAAGGTTTACGGAACACTCTGTAATAATTTACACGGGAAGAGGATCTCTACATAAATAGGTGTATAGAATATGTAGATGAACCAGAGTGTGTACACCTTGGACAAGCAACATTCTAACCATTACCCCAATTGAAAACAATTAAAACAACGAACTAGGAGTAATGAGACATCAGCTTATGGGGGCTTTTCCTGGCACATTCCATTCAAATTTACAACCCATGCAAACGACTTCCAGAACGGCTCTGCTGCCCTAGTACCCAGATTTGGGAATGGAGAAATGCTGCATCCTTGTGGCCGTTTCCCACAACAGCAGCTTTCAACCCACTGCAAAAGGTCACTAAATATTCACCAATTGCAGTGCTGTAAATGACACCTGCCCTCCAAAAAATACTGAGGTCGGAAATCGACCAAAAACTTCTAGAGTGCAACCTTCCAAAAAGAAAATTTGAAGAGGTATATTATACTCCCACTTTTTTTCTTTTTTCTTTGAACAGAAAAGAAAAAGGCGTGGAAAAATGATGAATTGTAGGAATTTTTACAGACATGTAAACCCAAATTACAAAAACCTATCAGCTCACACCAGTCAGAATGGCCATCAACAAAAACGCTGCAAACAAGAAATGCTGACGTGATTGTGGAGAAATGCGTACCCTCGATTCTAAGGGGGACGTGGTAAGAGCCACTAATGCAAGCACAATTGAGGTGCCTTGAAAAGGTAAACGTTGAGCTACCATACCAGTCAATCAATCATACCCACTGCTGGGCCTATCACCTGAGAAAATGAAAACCCAAAATCACAGGCTGGCAATCCTGCACTCCAGCAATATTTACCATAGGCAACACTTGGAAGCAACGAAAATGTCCATCAACAGAGGAATGCACCAAGAAGTGGTCCATGTACACAATGGAATATTAGCCATGGAAAACACTGAAGCACTGCTCTTTGAGGCACCATAGATGAGCCTGGAGATAATCACAAAACATGAAGTAGGTCGGAAAGCAAAAGAACTATAGCCTATATTATCACTTATGGCATTATCTAATAACTGACACAGATGAAAATATTTCCAAAGAGAAAGACACTCACAGGCTGAGAGAACAAACTATGCTCATCTAAAAGGAAAGGAGGGGGGAAATTGAGAAATGAAGGTTAGTGTTACTATACATATACAAATACATATTATATGCATGTATCAAAAAGACCGAACATATAGCAAGAGAGGTCGACGGAACACTGTAATATTTTACATGGGAAGAGGATCTGTACATTAATAGACATACATAATGTACAAATGAACCAGATTGTGTACACCTAGGACAAACTATATTCTAAACTTTACCCAGATTAAAAAAAAGTTTAAAAACCAAGAAGAAGGAATGAGACCTAAACTTATGGGGATTTCTCCTGGCAAATTCCATTCCAATTTACAACCTAGGACAATGACTTCCAGAAAGGCTCTGCTGCCCTAGCACCCAGAATGGGGAATGGAGAAATGCTACCTCCTTGTGGCCGTTTCCCACAACAGCAGCTTTGAACCCACTGCAAAAGGTCACTAAATTTTCACCAACTTGCAGTTCTGTAAATGACACCTGACCTCCAGAAACTTTCTGGGGTCAAAAATCGACCACAAAATTCAGAAGAGGGCAACCTTCGAAGAAGACAATTTCAAGAGCTATATTGTACTCACGGTTTTTTCTTTTAAGAGAAAAGAAAAAGACGTAGGAATATGATGGATTTTAAAAATTTTAATGACATGCATACCTATATTACAAAAACCTATCAGCTCACAGCAGTCAGAATGGCCATTAGGAAAAAATGCTGCAAAAAATAAACGGTGAAGGGAGAGTGGAGAAATGCGTACCCTCGGTTGTAAGGGGGGGCATGTAAAGAGCCACTAAAGAAAACACAATGTAGGTGCTTTGAAAAGGGAGACATTTGAGCTACCAGTCAATCAATCACAACCACTGCTGGGCCTATCACCTGAGAAAATGAGAATCAAAAAGTCACAGGCTGGCAAACCTGTACGCCAGCAAGATTTACCATAGCCAGCACTTGGAAGCAATGAAAATGTCCATCAACCGAGGAACGCACCAAGAAGAAGTGGTCCACGTACACAATGGAATATTACTCTAATAATAAATATAAATTAAATTTAAAAACAAACAAAAGCAAGGAGACATCAACATTTGTGGGTTTACCCGGGCACATTGCACTCTAATTTATAACCGAAGAACACCCCTGGCCGGTAGGTCTGTTTCCCTAGTACCAGCATGGGGAACGTAGAAAGGCTGCCGCTCTCTGGCTGTTACCTGCAAAAGCAGGTTTAAAGCCTGAGCTAATGGTCACTTCATATGAACAAGTACTGCAGGGCTGTAAATGAAACCTGCCCTCAAAATGTCTTGAGGGAGATAATGGCCAAAATATTTCCAATGGTGACACATACTTTAAGAAAACACTTTGAAGAAATAAGCTCTAATCACAGCTGGAAAAACAAAAAGGACATGTCTTAAAGCTCAATTTCAACGCATTATGAGACACATGCAAATTCAACCACAAAGAGGTATCAGCTCACACCACTCAGAATAACCATCAGCAAAAACTGCAAAGAATAAATGCTGAAGGTGCTGGGAAGAAATACATACCCTCCACTTTAAGTGGGACGTAACCTGGAAAGAGCCACTAAGGAGAACAGAATAGAGGTGCCTTTAAAGGTAAACATTGAGCTACCTATGATCCAGCAGACCTACTCCTGGACCTATAAACTAAGAAGACAGAATTGGAAGGACACAGGCACGCAAATCTGCATCGCATAGTATTACAGTAGCCAAGATATGGAAGTAACCAAAAAGTCCACCGACAGATGGGTGGACAGAGAAGAACTGCTACCTGTACAGATGGAATATGAGCTAGTGAAAAAATGAAACAGTGCCATTTGCAGCACCATAGAGGAGTCTAGAAGTAATCACGCAACTTGGAGTAAGTGAGAAAGCGAAAGACACATGTCCTATCATATCACATATAGGTGTTACCTAAAAGATGTTACAAACAAAGACATTTCCACAGAGAAACACTATCATAGATTCATTACAAAAACTTATGGTTCACCAAATGGAAAGGTGTGAGGATTGGATACCTCACCATATTGAGGTTAACAGAGAGATACAAACACATGTGGAATATATAATCACCAAAGACGTACGCAATACCAAGAGAAGACTACTCAACATTGTGTCATAACCTACATGGGAAAAGGATCCGAAGAAGACTAGATATATGCATATGTGTGAAAGTACCACATCTCGCACTCCTGGAACAAACAAAACATTGTAATCAAGTTGGCTGTGATAAAAAATAAAAATTAAGTTAAAAATACCAACAAGAAGTAATGAGACATAAATAAAAGGGCTTTTTCCTCGCACATTCCATTCTAATTTACAACCTAGAACACCACTTCCAGTAAGGCTCTGTTGCCCTAGTAACCAGATTTGGTAAAGGAGAAATGCTGCCGCCTTGTGGCCGATTCCCGCAAGAGCAGCTTTTAACCCACAGCTAATGGTCACTTACCATTCACAAAGACTCAGGGCTGTAAAGGACAACTGCCCTGAAAATTGTGCTGAGGTAGGGAATGGAGAAAAAGAATTCAAAACAGGCAAAATTTTCACGAAAATAGTATGAAGAGGTAAGTTTTACTCACTCTCTTTTTAAAGAAAGGAAAATGGATAAAAGCTCCACCTCAGGAAGTATTAGACTCATGCAATCTAATCTACAAAAAGTTTTCAACTCACACCAGTCGACTGACCATTGGCAAAAAGTCTACAAGCAATAAATGCTGAAGAGGTTTTAGAGAACTGTGTACCCTCTAGCTGCTGGTGAGATGTAAAAGGGTTAAACGCTAATAATGAGAACAGAAAGCAGCTGCGTTGAAAAGGAAAAATTGAGGTACCATTCAATCCAGCAGGCGCACCAATGGGCCTCTCACCGGAGAAGACCAGAATGAAGAAGACCCGGGCTGCAAAAGCTGCAGTGCAGCCTTATTCACAATAGACAAGACAGTGAAGCAACCAAAATGTCCATCAACAGATGAAAGGATAAAGAAGTGGTCCCTGTACACAATGAATACTAGCCATGGAAAACAATGAAACACTGCTCTTTGAGGCACCATAGATGATCTTGGAGATAATCACAGAACATGAGGTAAGTCGGAAAGCAAAAGTCCTATATCCTATGATATCACTTATAGGCGTTATCTAATAACTGACACAAATGAACATATTTCCACAGAGAAAGTCAATCACAGACTTATTAAAAAAAACTATGCTTATCTAAAAGGAAAGGTGGGGGGAATGGACAAATGAAGATTAGTGTTACCATATGTATAAAATACATATTATATACATATATCAAAAAGACCGACCGTAGAGCAAGGAAGGTTTACGGAACACTCTGTAATAATTTACACGGGAAGAGGATCTCTACATAAATAGGTGTATAGAATATGTAGATGAACCAGAGTGTGTACACCTTGGACAAGCAACATTCTAACCATTACCCCAATTGAAAACAATTAAAACAACGAACTAGGAGTAATGAGACATCAGCTTATGGGGGCTTTTCCTGGCACATTCCATTCAAATTTACAACCCATGCAAACGACTTCCAGAACGGCTCTGCTGCCCTAGTACCCAGATTTGGGAATGGAGAAATGCTGCATACTTGTGGCCGTTTCCCACAACAGCAGCTTTCAACCCACTGCAAAAGGTCACTAAATATTCACCAATTGCAGTGCTGTAAATGACACCTGCCCTCCAAAAAATACTGAGGTCGGAAATCGACCAAAAACTTCTAGAGTGCAACCTTCCAAAAAGAAAATTTGAAGAGGTATATTATACTCCCACTTTTTTTCTTTTTTCTTTGAACAGAAAAGAAAAAGGCGTGGAAAAATGATGAATTGTAGGAATTTTTACAGACATGTAAACCCAAATTACAAAAACCTATCAGCTCACACCAGTCAGAATGGCCATCAACAAAAACGCTGCAAACAAGAAATGCTGACGTGATTGTGGAGAAATGCGTACCCTCGATTCTAAGGGGGACGTGGTAAGAGCCACTAATGCAAGCACAATTGAGGTGCCTTGAAAAGGTAAACGTTGAGCTACCATACCAGTCAATCAATCATACCCACTGCTGGGCCTATCACCTGAGAAAATGAAAACCCAAAATCACAGGCTGGCAATCCTGCACTCCAGCAATATTTACCATAGGCAACACTTGGAAGCAACGAAAATGTCCATCAACAGAGGAATGCACCAAGAAGTGGTCCATGTACACAATGGAATATTAGCCATGGAAAACACTGAAGCACTGCTCTTTGAGGCACCATAGATGAGCCTGGAGATAATCACAAAACATGAAGTAGGTCGGAAAGCAAAAGAACTATAGCCTATATTATCACTTATGGCATTATCTAATAACTGACACAGATGAAAATATTTCCAAAGAGAAAGACACTCACAGGCTGAGAGAACAAACTATGCTCATCTAAAAGGAAAGGAGGGGGGAAATTGAGAAATGAAGGTTAGTGTTACTATACATATACAAATACATATTATATGCATGTATCAAAAAGACCGAACATATAGCAAGAGAGGTCGACGGAACACTGTAATATTTTACATGGGAAGAGGATCTGTACATTAATAGACATACATAATGTACAAATGAACCAGATTGTGTACACCTAGGACAAACTATATTCTAAACTTTACCCAGATTAAAAAAAAGTTTAAAAACCAAGAAGAAGGAATGAGACCTAAACTTATGGGGATTTCTCCTGGCAAATTCCATTCCAATTTACAACCTAGGACAATGACTTCCAGAAAGGCTCTGCTGCCCTAGCACCCAGAATGGGGAATGGAGAAATGCTACCTCCTTGTGGCCGTTTCCCACAACAGCAGCTTTGAACCCACTGCAAAAGGTCACTAAATTTTCACCAACTTGCAGTTCTGTAAATGACACCTGACCTCCAGAAACTTTCTGGGGTCAAAAATCGACCACAAAATTCAGAAGAGGGCAACCTTCGAAGAAGACAATTTCAAGAGCTATATTGTACTCACGGTTTTTTCTTTTAAGAGAAAAGAAAAAGACGTAGGAATATGATGGATTTTAAAAATTTTAATGACATGCATACCTATATTACAAAAACCTATCAGCTCACAGCAGTCAGAATGGCCATTAGGAAAAAATGCTGCAAAAAATAAACGGTGAAGGGAGAGTGGAGAAATGCGTACCCTCGGTTGTAAGGGGGGGCATGTAAAGAGCCACTAAAGAAAACACAATGTAGGTGCTTTGAAAAGGGAGACATTTGAGCTACCAGTCAATCAATCACAACCACTGCTGGGCCTATCACCTGAGAAAATGAGAATCAAAAAGTCACAGGCTGGCAAACCTGTACGCCAGCAAGATTTACCATAGCCAGCACTTGGAAGCAATGAAAATGTCCATCAACCGAGGAACGCACCAAGAAGAAGTGGTCCACGTACACAATGGAATATTACTCTAATAATAAATATAAATTAAATTTAAAAACAAACAAAAGCAAGGAGACATCAACATTTGTGGGTTTACCCGGGCACATTGCACTCTAATTTATAACCGAAGAACACCCCTGGCCGGTAGGTCTGTTTCCCTAGTACCAGCATGGGGAACGTAGAAAGGCTGCCGCTCTCTGGCTGTTACCTGCAAAAGCAGGTTTAAAGCCTGAGCTAATGGTCACTTCATATGAACAAGTACTACAGGGCTGTAAATGAAACCTGCCCTCAAAATGTCTTGAGGGAGATAATGGCCAAAATATTTCCAATGGTGACACATACTTTAAGAAAACACTTTGAAGAAATAAGCTCTAATCACAGCTGGAAAAACAAAAAGGACATGTCTTAAAGCTCAATTTCAACGCATTATGAGACACATGCAAATTCAACCACAAAGAGGTATCAGCTCACACCACTCAGAATAACCATCAGCAAAAACTGCAAAGAATAAATGCTGAAGGTGCTGGGAAGAAATACATACCCTCCACTTTAAGTGGGACGTAACCTGGAAAGAGCCACTAAGGAGAACAGAATAGAGGTGCCTTTAAAGGTAAACATTGAGCTACCTATGATCCAGCAGACCTATTCCTGGACCTATAAACTAAGAAGACAGAATTGGAAGGACACAGGCACGCAAATCTGCATCGCATAGTATTACAGTAGCCAAGATATGGAAGTAACCAAAAAGTCCACCGACAGATGGGTGGACAGAGAAGAACTGCTACCTGTACAGATGGAATATGAGCTAGTGAAAAAATGAAACAGTGCCATTTGCAGCACCATAGAGGAGTCTAGAAGTAATCACGCAACTTGGAGTAAGTGAGAAAGCGAAAGACACATGTCCTATCATATCACATATAGGTGTTACCTAAAAGATGTTACAAACAAAGACATTTCCACAGAGAAACACTATCATAGATTCATTACAAAAACTTATGGTTCACCAAATGGAAAGGTGTGAGGATTGGATACCTCACCATATTGAGGTTAACAGAGAGATACAAACACATGTGGAATATATAATCACCAAAGACGTACGCAATACCAAGAGAAGACTACTCAACATTGTGTCATAACCTACATGGGAAAAGGATCCGAAGAAGACTAGATATATGCATATGTGTGAAAGTACCACATCTCGCACTCCTGGAACAAACAAAACATTGTAATCAAGTTGGCTGTGATAAAAAATAAAAATTAAGTTAAAAATACCAACAAGAAGTAATGAGACATAAATAAAAGGGCTTTTTCCTCGCACATTCCATTCTAATTTACAACCTAGAACACCACTTCCAGTAAGGCTCTGTTGCCCTAGTAACCAGATTTGGTAAAGGAGAAATGCTGCCGCCTTGTGGCCGATTCCCGCAAGAGCAGCTTTTAACCCACAGCTAATGGTCACTTACCATTCACAAAGACTCAGGGCTGTAAAGGACAACTGCCCTGAAAATTGTGCTGAGGTAGGGAATGGAGAAAAAGAATTCAAAACAGGCAAAATTTTCACGAAAATAGTATGAAGAGGTAAGTTTTACTCACTCTCTTTTTAAAGAAAGGAAAATGGATAAAAGCTCCACCTCAGGAAGTATTAGACTCATGCAATCTAATCTACAAAAAGTTTTCAACTCACACCAGTCGACTGACCATTGGCAAAAAGTCTACAAGCAATAAATGCTGAAGAGGTTTTAGAGAACTGTGTACCCTCTAGCTGCTGGTGAGATGTAAAAGGGTTAAACGCTAATAATGAGAACAGAAAGCAGCTGCGTTGAAAAGGAAAAATTGAGGTACCATTCAATCCAGCAGGCGCACCAATGGGCCTCTCACCGGAGAAGACCAGAATGAAGAAGACCCGGGCTGCAAAAGCTGCAGTGCAGCCTTATTCACAATAGACAAGACAGTGAAGCAACCAAAATGTCCATCAACAGATGAAAGGATAAAGAAGTGGTCCCTGTACACAATGAATACTAGCCATGGAAAACAATGAAACACTGCTCTTTGAGGCACCATAGATGATCTTGGAGATAATCACAGAACATGAGGTAAGTCGGAAAGCAAAAGTCCTATATCCTATGATATCACTTATAGGCGTTATCTAATAACTGACACAAATGAACATATTTCCACAGAGAAAGTCAATCACAGACTTATTAAAAAAAACTATGCTTATCTAAAAGGAAAGGTGGGGGGAATGGACAAATGAAGATTAGTGTTACCATATGTATAAAATACATATTATATACATATATCAAAAAGACCGACCGTAGAGCAAGGAAGGTTTACGGAACACTCTGTAATAATTTACACGGGAAGAGGATCTCTACATAAATAGGTGTATAGAATATGTAGATGAACCAGAGTGTGTACACCTTGGACAAGCAACATTCTAACCATTACCCCAATTGAAAACAATTAAAACAACGAACTAGGAGTAATGAGACATCAGCTTATGGGGGCTTTTCCTGGCACATTCCATTCAAATTTACAACCCATGCAAACGACTTCCAGAACGGCTCTGCTGCCCTAGTACCCAGATTTGGGAATGGAGAAATGCTGCATACTTGTGGCCGTTTCCCACAACAGCAGCTTTCAACCCACTGCAAAAGGTCACTAAATATTCACCAATTGCAGTGCTGTAAATGACACCTGCCCTCCAAAAAATACTGAGGTCGGAAATCGACCAAAAACTTCTAGAGTGCAACCTTCCAAAAAGAAAATTTGAAGAGGTATATTATACTCCCACTTTTTTTCTTTTTTCTTTGAACAGAAAAGAAAAAGGCGTGGAAAAATGATGAATTGTAGGAATTTTTACAGACATGTAAACCCAAATTACAAAAACCTATCAGCTCACACCAGTCAGAATGGCCATCAACAAAAACGCTGCAAACAAGAAATGCTGACGTGATTGTGGAGAAATGCGTACCCTCGATTCTAAGGGGGACGTGGTAAGAGCCACTAATGCAAGCACAATTGAGGTGCCTTGAAAAGGTAAACGTTGAGCTACCATACCAGTCAATCAATCATACCCACTGCTGGGCCTATCACCTGAGAAAATGAAAACCCAAAATCACAGGCTGGCAATCCTGCACTCCAGCAATATTTACCATAGGCAACACTTGGAAGCAACGAAAATGTCCATCAACAGAGGAATGCACCAAGAAGTGGTCCATGTACACAATGGAATATTAGCCATGGAAAACACTGAAGCACTGCTCTTTGAGGCACCATAGATGAGCCTGGAGATAATCACAAAACATGAAGTAGGTCGGAAAGCAAAAGAACTATAGCCTATATTATCACTTATGGCATTATCTAATAACTGACACAGATGAAAATATTTCCAAAGAGAAAGACACTCACAGGCTGAGAGAACAAACTATGCTCATCTAAAAGGAAAGGAGGGGGGAAATTGAGAAATGAAGGTTAGTGTTACTATACATATACAAATACATATTATATGCATGTATCAAAAAGACCGAACATATAGCAAGGGAGGTCGACGGAACACTGTAATATTTTACATGGGAAGAGGATCTGTACATTAATAGACATACATAATGTACAAATGAACCAGATTGTGTACACCTAGGACAAACTATATTCTAAACTTTACCCAGATTAAAAAAAAGTTTAAAAACCAAGAAGAAGGAATGAGACCTAAACTTATGGGGATTTCTCCTGGCAAATTCCATTCCAATTTACAACCTAGGACAATGACTTCCAGAAAGGCTCTGCTGCCCTAGCACCCAGAATGGGGAATGGAGAAATGCTACCTCCTTGTGGCCGTTTCCCACAACAGCAGCTTTGAACCCACTGCAAAAGGTCACTAAATTTTCACCAACTTGCAGTTCTGTAAATGACACCTGACCTCCAGAAACTTTCTGGGGTCAAAAATCGACCACAAAATTCAGAAGAGGGCAACCTTCGAAGAAGACAATTTCAAGAGCTATATTGTACTCACGGTTTTTTCTTTTAAGAGAAAAGAAAAAGACGTAGGAATATGATGGATTTTAAAAATTTTAATGACATGCATACCTATATTACAAAAACCTATCAGCTCACAGCAGTCAGAATGGCCATTAGGAAAAAATGCTGCAAAAAATAAACGGTGAAGGGAGAGTGGAGAAATGCGTACCCTCGGTTGTAAGGGGGGGCATGTAAAGAGCCACTAAAGAAAACACAATGTAGGTGCTTTGAAAAGGGAGACATTTGAGCTACCAGTCAATCAATCACAACCACTGCTGGGCCTATCACCTGAGAAAATGAGAATCAAAAAGTCACAGGCTGGCAAACCTGTACGCCAGCAAGATTTACCATAGCCAGCACTTGGAAGCAATGAAAATGTCCATCAACCGAGGAACGCACCAAGAAGAAGTGGTCCACGTACACAATGGAATATTACTCTAATAATAAATATAAATTAAATTTAAAAACAAACAAAAGCAAGGAGACATCAACATTTGTGGGTTTACCCGGGCACATTGCACTCTAATTTATAACCGAAGAACACCCCTGGCCGGTAGGTCTGTTTCCCTAGTACCAGCATGGGGAACGTAGAAAGGCTGCCGCTCTCTGGCTGTTACCTGCAAAAGCAGGTTTAAAGCCTGAGCTAATGGTCACTTCATATGAACAAGTACTACAGGGCTGTAAATGAAACCTGCCCTCAAAATGTCTTGAGGGAGATAATGGCCAAAATATTTCCAATGGTGACACATACTTTAAGAAAACACTTTGAAGAAATAAGCTCTAATCACAGCTGGAAAAACAAAAAGGACATGTCTTAAAGCTCAATTTCAACGCATTATGAGACACATGCAAATTCAACCACAAAGAGGTATCAGCTCACACCACTCAGAATAACCATCAGCAAAAACTGCAAAGAATAAATGCTGAAGGTGCTGGGAAGAAATACATACCCTCCACTTTAAGTGGGACGTAACCTGGAAAGAGCCACTAAGGAGAACAGAATAGAGGTGCCTTTAAAGGTAAACATTGAGCTACCTATGATCCAGCAGACCTATTCCTGGACCTATAAACTAAGAAGACAGAACTGGAAGGACACAGGCACGCAAATCTGCATCGCATAGTATTACAGTAGCCAAGATATGGAAGTAACCAAAAAGTCCACCGACAGATGGGTGGACAGAGAAGAACTGCTACCTGTACAGATGGAATATGAGCTAGTGAAAAAATGAAACAGTGCCATTTGCAGCACCATAGAGGAGTCTAGAAGTAATCACGCAACTTGGAGTAAGTGAGAAAGCGAAAGACACATGTCCTATCATATCACATATAGGTGTTACCTAAAAGATGTTACAAACAAAGACATTTCCACAGAGAAACACTATCATAGATTCATTACAAAAACTTATGGTTCACCAAATGGAAAGGTGTGAGGATTGGATACCTCACCATATTGAGGTTAACAGAGAGATACAAACACATGTGGAATATATAATCACCAAAGACGTACGCAATACCAAGAGAAGACTACTCAACATTGTGTCATAACCTACATGGGAAAAGGATCCGAAGAAGACTAGATATATGCATATGTGTGAAAGTACCACATCTCGCACTCCTGGAACAAACAAAACATTGTAATCAAGTTGGCTGTGATAAAAAATAAAAATTAAGTTAAAAATACCAACAAGAAGTAATGAGACATAAATAAAAGGGCTTTTTCCTCGCACATTCCATTCTAATTTACAACCTAGAACACCACTTCCAGTAAGGCTCTGTTGCCCTAGTAACCAGATTTGGTAAAGGAGAAATGCTGCCGCCTTGTGGCCGATTCCCGCAAGAGCAGCTTTTAACCCACAGCTAATGGTCACTTACCATTCACAAAGACTCAGGGCTGTAAAGGACAACTGCCCTGAAAATTGTGCTGAGGTAGGGAATGGAGAAAAAGAATTCAAAACAGGCAAAATTTTCACGAAAATAGTATGAAGAGGTAAGTTTTACTCACTCTCTTTTTAAAGAAAGGAAAATGGATAAAAGCTCCACCTCAGGAAGTATTAGACTCATGCAATCTAATCTACAAAAAGTTTTCAACTCACACCAGTCGACTGACCATTGGCAAAAAGTCTACAAGCAATAAATGCTGAAGAGGTTTTAGAGAACTGTGTACCCTCTAGCTGCTGGTGAGATGTAAAAGGGTTAAACGCTAATAATGAGAACAGAAAGCAGCTGCGTTGAAAAGGAAAAATTGAGGTACCATTCAATCCAGCAGGCGCACCAATGGGCCTCTCACCGGAGAAGACCAGAATGAAGAAGACCCGGGCTGCAAAAGCTGCAGTGCAGCCTTATTCACAATAGACAAGACAGTGAAGCAACCAAAATGTCCATCAACAGATGAAAGGATAAAGAAGTGGTCCCTGTACACAATGAATACTAGCCATGGAAAACAATGAAACACTGCTCTTTGAGGCACCATAGATGATCTTGGAGATAATCACAGAACATGAGGTAAGTCGGAAAGCAAAAGTCCTATATCCTATGATATCACTTATAGGCGTTATCTAATAACTGACACAAATGAACATATTTCCACAGAGAAAGTCAATCACAGACTTATTAAAAAAAACTATGCTTATCTAAAAGGAAAGGTGGGGGGAATGGACAAATGAAGATTAGTGTTACCATATGTATAAAATACATATTATATACATATATCAAAAAGACCGACCGTAGAGCAAGGAAGGTTTACGGAACACTCTGTAATAATTTACACGGGAAGAGGATCTCTACATAAATAGGTGTATAGAATATGTAGATGAACCAGAGTGTGTACACCTTGGACAAGCAACATTCTAACCATTACCCCAATTGAAAACAATTAAAACAACGAACTAGGAGTAATGAGACATCAGCTTATGGGGGCTTTTCCTGGCACATTCCATTCAAATTTACAACCCATGCAAACGACTTCCAGAACGGCTCTGCTGCCCTAGTACCCAGATTTGGGAATGGAGAAATGCTGCATACTTGTGGCCGTTTCCCACAACAGCAGCTTTCAACCCACTGCAAAAGGTCACTAAATATTCACCAATTGCAGTGCTGTAAATGACACCTGCCCTCCAAAAAATACTGAGGTCGGAAATCGACCAAAAACTTCTAGAGTGCAACCTTCCAAAAAGAAAATTTGAAGAGGTATATTATACTCCCACTTTTTTTCTTTTTTCTTTGAACAGAAAAGAAAAAGGCGTGGAAAAATGATGAATTGTAGGAATTTTTACAGACATGTAAACCCAAATTACAAAAACCTATCAGCTCACACCAGTCAGAATGGCCATCAACAAAAACGCTGCAAACAAGAAATGCTGACGTGATTGTGGAGAAATGCGTACCCTCGATTCTAAGGGGGACGTGGTAAGAGCCACTAATGCAAGCACAATTGAGGTGCCTTGAAAAGGTAAACGTTGAGCTACCATACCAGTCAATCAATCATACCCACTGCTGGGCCTATCACCTGAGAAAATGAAAATCAAAAATCACAGGCTGGCAATCCTGCACTCCAGCAATATTTACCATAGGCAACACTTGGAAGCAACGAAAATGTCCATCAACAGAGGAATGCACCAAGAAGTGGTCCATGTACACAATGGAATATTAGCCATGGAAAACACTGAAGCACTGCTCTTTGAGGCACCATAGATGAGCCTGGAGATAATCACAAAACATGAAGTAGATCGGAAAGCAAAAGAACTATAGCCTATATTATCACTTATGGCATTATCTAATAACTGACACAGATGAAAATATTTCCAAAGAGAAAGACACTCACAGGCTGAGAGAACAAACTATGCTCATCTAAAAGGAAAGGAGGGGGGAAATTGAGAAATGAAGGTTAGTGTTACTATACATATACAAATACATATTATATGCATGTATCAAAAAGACCGAACATATAGCAAGGGAGGTCGACGGAACACTGTAATATTTTACATGGGAAGAGGATCTGTACATTAATAGACATACATAATGTACAAATGAACCAGATTGTGTACACCTAGGACAAACTATATTCTAAACTTTACCCAGATTAAAAAAAAGTTTAAAAACCAAGAAGAAGGAATGAGACCTAAACTTATGGGGATTTCTCCTGGCAAATTCCATTCTAATTTACAACCTAGGACAACGACTTCCAGAAAGGCTCTGCTGCCCTAGCACCCAGAATGGGGAATGGAGAAATGCTACCTCCTTGTGGCCGTTTCCCACAACAGCAGCTTTGAACCCATTGCAAAAGGTCACTAAATTTTCACCAACTTGCAGTTC
This sequence comes from Eschrichtius robustus, assembly GCF_028021215.1. Taxonomy (NCBI): domain Eukaryota; kingdom Metazoa; phylum Chordata; class Mammalia; order Artiodactyla; family Eschrichtiidae; genus Eschrichtius; species Eschrichtius robustus. The sequence goes on along the minus strand of NW_027175140.1, from coordinate 624,118 downwards.
TGTAAATGACACCTGACCTCCAGAAACTTTCTGGGGTCAAAAATCGACCACAAAATTCAGAAGAGTGCAACCTTCGAAGAAGACAATATCAAGAGCTATATTGTACTCACGGTTATTTCTTTTAAGAGAAAAGAAAAAGACGTAGGAATATGATGGATTTTAAAAATTTTAATGACATGCATACCCATAATACAAAAACCTATCAGCTCACAGCGGTCAGAATGGCCATTAGGAAAAAAACGCTGCAAAAAATAAACGGTGAAGGGAGAGTGGAGAAATACGTACCCTCGGTTGTAAGGGGGGGCATGCAAAGAGCCACTAATGAAAACACAATGTAGGTGCTTTGAAAAGGGAGACATTTGAGCTACCAGTCAATCAATCACAACCACTGCTTGGCCTATCACCTGAGAAAATGAGAATCAAAAAGTCACAGTCTGGCAAACCTGTACGCCAGCAAGATTTACCATAGCCAGCACTTGGAAGCAATGAAAATGTCCATCAACCGAGGAACGCACCAAGAAGTGGTCCACGTACACAATGGAATATTACTCTAATAATAAATATAAATTAAATTTAAAAGCAAACAAAAGCAAGGAGACATCAACATTTGTGGGTTTACCCGGGCACATTGCACTCTAATTTATAACCGAAGACCACCCCTGGCCGGTAGGTCTGTTTCTCTAGTACCAGCATGGGGAATGTAGAAAGGCTGCCGCTCTCTGGCCGTTACCTGCAAAAGCAGGTTTAAAGCCTGAGCTAATGGTCACTTCATATGAACAAGTACTGCAGGGCTGTAAATGAAACCTGCCCTCAAAATGTCTTGAGGGAGATAATGGCCAAAATATTTCCAATGGTGACACATACTTTAAGAAAACACTTTGAAGAAATAAGCTCTAATCACAGCTGGAAAAATAAAAAGGACATGTCTTAAAGCTCAATTTCAACGCATTATGAGACACATGCAAATTCAACCACAAAGAGGTATCAGCTCACACCACTCAGAATTACCATCAGCAAAAACTACAAAGAATAAATGCTGAAGGTGCTGGGAAGAAATACGTACCCTCCACTTTAAGTGGGACGTAACCTGGAAAGAGCCACTAAGGAGAACAGAATAGAGGTGCCTTTAAAAGGTAAACATTGAGCTACCATATGATCCAGCAGACCTACTCCTGGACCTATAAACTAAGAAGACAGAATTGGAAGGACACAGGCACGCAAATCTGCATCGCATAGTATTACAGTAGCCAAGATATGGAAGTAACCAAAAAGTCCACCGACAGATGGGTGGACAGAGAAGAACTGCTACCTGTACAGATGGAATATGAGCTAGTGAAAAAATGAAACAGTGCCATTTGCAGCACCATAGAGGAGTCTAGAAGTAATCACGCAACTTGGAGTAAGTGAGAAAGCGAAAGACACATGTCCTATCATATCACATATAGGTGTTACCTAAAAGATGTTACAAACAAAGACATTTCCACAGAGAAACACTATCATAGATTCATTACAAAAACTTATGGTTCACCAAATGGAAAGGTGTGAGGATTGGATACCTCACCATATTGAGGTTAACAGAGAGATACAAACACATGTGGAATATATAATCACCAAAGACGTACGCAATACCAAGAGAAGACTACTCAACATTGTGTCATAACCTACATGGGAAAAGGATCCGAAGAAGACTAGATATATGCATATGTGTGAAAGTACCACATCTCGCACTACTGGAACAAACAAAACATTGTAATCAAGTTGGCTGTGATAAAAAATAAAAATTAAGTTAAAAATACCAACAAGAAGTAATGAGACATAAATTAAAGGGCTTTTTCCTCGCACATTCCATTCTAATTTACAACCTAGAACACCACTTCCAGTAAGGCTCTGTTGCCCTAGTAACCAGATTTGGTAAAGGAGAAATGCTGCCGCCTTGTGGCCGATTCCCGCAAGAGCAGCTTTTAACCCAAAGCTAATGGTCACTTACCATTCACAAAGACTCAGGGCTGTAAAGGACAACTGCCCTGAAAATTGTGCTGAGGTAGGGAATGGAGAAAAAGAATTCAAAGCAGGCAAAATTTTCACGAAGATAGTATGAAGAGGTAAGTTTTACTCACTCTCTTTTTAAAGAAAGGAAAATGGATAAAAGCTCCACCTCAGGAAGTATTAGACTCATGCAATCTAATCTACAAAAAGTTTTCAACTCACACCAGTCGACTGACCATTGGCAAAAAGTCTACAAGCAATAAATGCTGAAGAGGTTTTAGAGAACTGTGTACCCTCTAGCTGCTGGTGAGATGTAAAAGGGTTAAACGCTAATAATGAGAACAGAAAGGAGCTGCGTTGAAAAGGAAAAATTGAGGTACCATTCAATCCAGCAGGCGCACCAATGGGCCTCTCACCGGAGAAGACCAGAATGAAGAAGACCCGGGCTGCAAAAGCTGCAGTGCAGCCTTATTCACAATAGACAAGACAGTGAAGCAACCAAAATGTCCATCAACAGATGAAAGGATAAAGAAGTGGTCCCTGTACACAATGAATACTAGCCATGGAAAACAATGAAACACTGCTCTTTGAGGCACCATAGATGATCTTGGAGATAATCACAGAACATGAGGTAAGTCGGAAAGCAAAAGTCCTATATCCTATGATATCACTTATAGGCGTTATCTAATAACTGACACAAATGAACATATTTCCACAGAGAAAGTCAATCACAGACTTATTAAAAAAAACTATGCTTATCTAAAAGGAAAGGTGGGGGGAATGGACAAATGAAGATTAGTGTTACCATATGTATAAAATACATATTATATACATATATCAAAAAGACCGACCGTAGAGCAAGGAAGGTTTACGGAACACTCTGTAATAATTTACACGGGAAGAGGATCTCTACATAAATAGGTGTATAGAATATGTAGATGAACCAGAGTGTGTACACCTTGGACAAGCAACATTCTAACCATTACCCCAATTGAAAACAATTAAAACAACGAACTAGGAGTAATGAGACATCAGCTTATGGGGGCTTTTCCTGGCACATTCCATTCAAATTTACAACCCAGGCAAACGACTTCCAGAACGGCTCTGCTGCCCTAGTACCCAGATTTGGGAATGGAGAAATGCTGCATCCTTGTGGCCGTTTCCCACAACAGCAGCTTTCAACCCACTGCAAAAGGTCACTAAATATTCACCAATTGCAGTGCTGTAAATGACACCTGCCCTCCAAAAAATACTGAGGTCGGAAATCGACCAAAAACTTCTAGAGTGCAACCTTCCAAAAAGAAAATTTGAAGAGGTATATTATACTCCCACTTTTTTTCTTTTTTCTTTGAACAGAAAAGAAAAAGGCGTGGAAAAATGATGAATTGTAGGAATTTTTACAGACATGTAAACCCAAATTACAAAAACCTATCAGCTCACACCAGTCAGAATGGCCATCAACAAAAACGCTGCAAACAAGAAATGCTGACGTGATTGTGGAGAAATGCGTACCCTCGATTCTAAGGGGGACGTGGTAAGAGCCACTAATGCAAGCACAATTGAGGTGCCTTGAAAAGGTAAACGTTGAGCTACCATACCAGTCAATCAATCATACCCACTGCTGGGCCTATCACCTGAGAAAATGAAAACCCAAAATCACAGGCTGGCAATCCTGCACTCCAGCAATATTTACCATAGGCAACACTTGGAAGCAACGAAAATGTCCATCAACAGAGGAATGCACCAAGAAGTGGTCCATGTACACAATGGAATATTAGCCATGGAAAACACTGAAGCACTGCTCTTTGAGGCACCATAGATGAGCCTGGAGATAATCACAAAACATGAAGTAGGTCGGAAAGCAAAAGAACTATAGCCTATATTATCACTTATGGCATTATCTAATAACTGACACAGATGAAAATATTTCCAAAGAGAAAGACACTCACAGGCTGAGAGAACAAACTATGCTCATCTAAAAGGAAAGGAGGGGGGAAATTGAGAAATGAAGGTTAGTGTTACTATACATATACAAATACATATTATATGCATGTATCAAAAAGACCGAACATATAGCAAGAGAGGTCGACGGAACACTGTAATATTTTACATGGGAAGAGGATCTGTACATTAATAGACATACATAATGTACAAATGAACCAGATTGTGTACACCTAGGACAAACTATATTCTAAACTTTACCCAGATTAAAAAAAAGTTTAAAAACCAAGAAGAAGGAATGAGACCTAAACTTATGGGGATTTCTCCTGGCAAATTCCATTCCAATTTACAACCTAGGACAATGACTTCCAGAAAGGCTCTGCTGCCCTATCACCCAGAATGGGGAATGGAGAAATGCTACCTCCTTGTGGCCGTTTCCCACAACAGCAGCTTTGAACCCACTGCAAAAGGTCACTAAATTTTCACCAACTTGCAGTTCTGTAAATGACACCTGACCTCCAGAAACTTTCTGGGGTCAAAAATCGACCACAAAATTCAGAAGAGGGCAACCTTCGAAGAAGACAATTTCAAGAGCTATATTGTACTCACGGTTTTTTCTTTTAAGAGAAAAGAAAAAGACGTAGGAATATGATGGATTTTAAAAATTTTAATGACATGCATACCCATATTACAAAAACCTATCAGCTCACAGCGGTCAGAATGGCCATTAGGAAAAAAACGCTGCAAAAAATAAACGGTGAAGGGAGAGTGGAGAAATACGTACCCTCGGTTGTAAGGGGGGGCATGCAAAGAGCCACTAATGAAAACACAATGTAGGTGCTTTGAAAAGGGAGACATTTGAGCTACCAGTCAATCAATCACAACCACTGCTTGGCCTATCACCTGAGAAAATGAGAATCAAAAAGTCACAGGCTGGCAAACCTGTACGCCAGCAAGATTTACCATAGCCAGCACTTGGAAGCAATGAAAATGTCCATCAACCGAGGAACGCACCAAGAAGTGGTCCACGTACACAATGGAATATTACTCTAATAATAAATATAAATTAAATTTAAAAGCAAACAAAAGCAAGGAGACATCAACATTTGTGGGTTTACCCGGGCACATTGCACTCTAATTTATAACCGAAGACCACCCCTGGCCGGTAGGTCTGTTTCTCTAGTACCAGCATGGGGAATGTAGAAAGGCTGCCGCTCTCTGGCCGTTACCTGCAAAAGCAGGTTTAAAGCCTGAGCTAATGGTCACTTCATATGAACAAGTACTGCAGGGCTGTAAATGAAACCTGCCCTCAAAATGTCTTGAGGGAGATAATGGCCAAAATATTTCCAATGGTGACACATACTTTAAGAAAACACTTTGAAGAAATAAGCTCTAATCACAGCTGGAAAAATAAAAAGGACATGTCTTAAAGCTCAATTTCAACGCATTATGAGACACATGCAAATTCAACCACAAAGAGGTATCAGCTCACACCACTCAGAATTACCATCAGCAAAAACTACAAAGAATAAATGCTGAAGGTGCTGGGAAGAAATACATACCCTCCACTTTAAGTGGGACGTAACCTGGAAAGAGCCACTAAGGAGAACAGAATAGAGGTGCCTTTAAAAGGTAAACATTGAGCTACCATATGATCCAGCAGACCTACTCCTGGACCTATAAACTAAGAAGACAGAATTGGAAGGACACAGGCACGCAAATCTGCATCGCATAGTATTACAGTAGCCAAGATATGGAAGTAACCAAAAAGTCCACCGACAGATGGGTGGACAGAGAAGAACTGCTACCTGTACAGATGGAATATGAGCTAGTGAAAAAATGAAACAGTGCCATTTGCAGCACCATAGAGGAGTCTAGAAGTAATCACGCAACTTGGAGTAAGTGAGAAAGCGAAAGACACATGTCCTATCATATCACATATAGGTGTTACCTAAAAGATGTTACAAACAAAGACATTTCCACAGAGAAACACTATCATAGATTCATTACAAAAACTTATGGTTCACCAAATGGAAAGGTGTGAGGATTGGATACCTCACCATATTGAGGTTAACAGAGAGATACAAACACATGTGGAATATATAATCACCAAAGACGTACGCAATACCAAGAGAAGACTACTCAACATTGTGTCATAACCTACATGGGAAAAGGATCCGAAGAAGACTAGATATATGCATATGTGTGAAAGTACCACATCTCGCACTCCTGGAACAAACAAAACATTGTAATCAAGTTGGCTGTGATAAAAAATAAAAATTAAGTTAAAAATACCAACAAGAAGTAATGAGACATAAATTAAAGGGCTTTTTCCTCGCACATTCCATTCTAATTTACAACCTAGAACACCACTTCCAGTAAGGCTCTGTTGCCCTAGTAACCAGATTTGGTAAAGGAGAAATGCTGCCGCCTTGTGGCCGATTCCCGCAAGAGCAGCTTTTAACCCAAAGCTAATGGTCACTTACCATTCACAAAGACTCAGGGCTGTAAAGGACAACTGCCCTGAAAATTGTGCTGAGGTAGGGAATGGAGAAAAAGAATTCAAAGCAGGCAAAATTTTCACGAAGATAGTATGAAGAGGTAAGTTTTACTCACTCTCTTTTTAAAGAAAGGAAAATGGATAAAAGCTCCACCTCAGGAAG